>NC_089833.1:15242046-15422046 GCF_035046505.1 Tiliqua scincoides
GCTGGCTCTGGGGACTAATTTCAACATGATGGGTTTCTCGGGTCTCATCAGTCCTTTTGTATTCAGTACCAGAGGGATCTGCAATAGGAGAAGAGAATGGGATTTAGCAGCCAGAAAGAACAATGCAGAGAGGTGAGAATAAGCAAGATTCCCTTCTCGAGGTAAGGCTCAGAGCTGTCACATGCCCTTTGAACGACCTCTGTGGGATCTTCCTGGGCCCCAAACCAGCATGTTATATATCATCATCATCATCATCATCATCATCATCATGTATACTTATACACTGCTTTTGAATAAAGAAGTTCGCAAACTGGTTTCCATCGTTTTGCCTGGTAGGGTGCGCTTGTGTTAGCATGTTGTGTTAGAATCCCTGATGTGCAGTAACACAGGTTATCCTCGCATACAGCTCATAAGAGCCCTGCTGAATCAGGTCAAAGGCTCACATAGCCCAGCTTCCTGTGTCTCACAGTGGCTCACCAGCTGCCTCCGGAAGCTCACAAGAGACCTGCATCCTGGTGCCACTCCCTTGCATCTGGTGTTCAGAGGTAATCTACTTCTAGAACCAGAAGGTTGCACATACACACCATGGCACATACACACCATACACACCTATGATTAACTTTTCCTCCAGAAATCTGCCCAATCTCATTTTAAAGGCATTTAGGCCAGAGGCCATTATTACATCCTGTGGCAAGGAATTCCTTGATTCACTGAGTATGAATCTTCTAAATAAACAGGCAGTGTGGGGGCCAGGCTGCTTGCTCAGGTAGAACTTCCTTATTGGGTCAGGCCACAGACAGGGAAGAAGAGATTCGAGGACTAGAAGAGAGGACAATAGGCGGATGGTCTACATGAATCAAGACCACACATAGTCTTGGTTTCAGCTGAGGGTGAGAATTAAGCGGTTGAGCATCCACAGGTACACTGGTTGTGTCTTCCCAAATAGTGTGTTACACACAAGGTGTTATCTGTTGAGTATTTAGTCTCCTTGCATTTTCTGAGCCTGGCTCTTTTATCATCAAGCATTCCTACCTCAGCCATAGTGGAGAAAACTTGATTTCATTCAAACTGACTGCTCTCTCTCTCTCTCTCTCTCTCTCTCTCTCTCTCTCTCTCTCTCTCTCCCCGTATGTGTGTGTGTGTAAAAGCACAGACCAATCCAGCTTTCTCACCTGTGTTTCCTTGCAGGGTCTGAAGCTGAAATTCTGCAACATGCCGACCAGAGCAGCCTTCATGGTGAGGAGAGAAAACCGTGACCCAATGCAATTCCGGGGACCAGCTCCAAAAGGCAAGTAAACGTATGGGTTTATGTTGTTCTCTTTGCTGAATCTTTACCCAGATGGAAGAGAGAAAGAAAAAGGGTCATTGGCAACATTGGAAAGAATGCATTGACGTAACAAGGTACTACTAGGTAGGACGTCTAAAGTAAGGATGCGGCAGGCGAGGCGCACTGGCTCACTGCTCTCTGGACTGCTGACAGGTCAAGACCCTCTGCCACTCTAGCCCACCACCCTCCTCTCCTCTATGCTTCATCCATCCTGGAGCTCCAGCCCCCTGTCGCTCCCCTGCCCTGTTCCGCCCCCTTCCTGCCTCCCTCTTCCCCTGAACCAGGCTGACCCGCACTGGTAGGCGCCCTTGCGGCTACCAGCACCAGCAGGAAAGCTCCACCCTTCCCAACAGCACAGCTGGAACGAAAGCTGTCACAAAGCACTTTGTGGCACTTTTGCAACAGCCCAGGTGGTCCTCCAGCGCAAGGAAAGGATAGGATTGGGCCATTGGAAAGACAAAGCCGCCCTCACTCCATACCTTTCAGGTTTAAATTCTTTGGGGTCTGTCCAGTATTCGGGGTCATAATGCAGGACATGGGGTGGGATCACCACCACGGTCTTTTTCGGAATGGTGATGCCATTGACCTCCACATCTTTCTTACAGACCCTTTCAAGGCGGCCACCGAGTGGATACAGCCGGAGAATTTCGCTCACTGCCATGTCCAAGTACTCCATTTGCATGATCGTGTCGTACGTGAAGGCAGCCTTTGGGAGAGAGTATCGTGAAAAAATCTGACAGTTTATGCGGCAGGGAAGGGACTAGATGGTATTTCTTTTCCATGTGAGATATTGGGGTCTAGAAACAGTGCCTGGCTCTCTAGGGCAACTTGCCAAGTTAGGGGGGGGCTGCTTCCTGGCTTGTTTTCCAGTGCCAAATGGGGATTGCAAGAGGGTCTCATTGTATAAGCATATCAGCCCTGCTGGCTCAGGCCAGGGGCCCATCTAGTCCAGCTTCCTATATCTCACAATAGCCCACTAGATGCCTCTGGGAGCACTCAAGACAACAAGAGACCTGCATCCCTTGCACCTGGCATTCTGCACATGCTCAGAGTAGGGATACTTTTCTTGCTAATGCAACACCGCAACTATTTTTTTTTTGTTTGTGGTCAAAGAAGGGGTGTGGCTTGGAAAAGGGCACGGGGCAGAAGCAGCACAGGAGTCGTGCCATTGCACAGGTGTAAAGCTGCCCTACCTTGTTGGACAGGGCGGTGTCAATCTCATCCTGCAGCTTTTGCTGAATGTCAGGGTGGGTGGCTAATTCGTAGGCCAGGTAGGTGAGGGAATTGCTGACGGCCTCGTAGCCCGCAAAGATGAATATGGTCGCTTGCGCCAGAATCTCGTTGTCGGTCAACGCTACGAGAGGAGAAGAAAGGAACGGTGAAGGACCGGGTTTTCAATGCCCGCAGCTCACATGACAGTGTGCAGTCACAAACATGGCACAGAGATGGACTCGCCTGCTTTTGAGTCTCACAGGCAAGGCCGGTGGGTGGAACATCAACTTGGATTCCTAGTATTGTTAGTTAACGTTTGCAGAACCAAGTCAAACATGGACTCCTGCCAAGGTTTCTCTAAGGGCACCTCTGCTTGCCTAACTGGCTGGCTTCAGTCTGTTTTTTACACACCCCTTGTTGGGCCACAGTTGTCTGTGCGGTGAAAAGAGCCGTCAGCTGAGTGGCATGTCGAAGCCTGAAAGCGCCTTCTTATGGGCTCAGCCCCTTGATTCACCTTGTTCAGAGCTGTTGACAAAGACTTTTTTCCCTACAGCTGCGGTTTTCAAACTCTCTGGGAGTTTGAAACCCGCAGTAAGTCTTTGCGGGGGCGGGGCGGGGGGAAACAGCAGGGGCGGGGGGAAGGCAGCAAAAGATCTCCCCACTCTCCCTTTCCCTGACCTGGGGAGCTCTGCAAGCACTCACGCAGGGCTCCCCGCACACAGGGACGGCTGCTGCAGGGACTGGTGAGTGCATCCCAGTCCCTGCAGCCCCGTCAGAAGGGAAAGCGGAGCTATCATGCTCTGCTTCCAGTTTCACGGAGCGGGGTGCGATCACTCTGCTTTCTCTTTTCCTGATCTGGGGAGTCCTGCTGAAAGTTGCACAGGGCTCCCCGCACCCTGGGAGTCTGCAGGAGGCTTGGGCAAGTGCACCCAAGCCCCTGCAGTCCCCCTGAGCGGCGCTGCCTTCTCCCTGTCTCCTGGCTTCCCCTGCCCCTTAAGGGGGCAGAGGCCAGGACCCACAGGCTGGGGTGTCGCAACACCCCAGTTTGAATACCACTGCTCTACACCATCGAAATAATTCAAGGGTGGGCAGCGGGACACTGAGCCGGGCAGAAGTAACCAAATTCACTTTTCTTTGGCAGTGTGGTTGCAGAGATGTCTGCTTCCCAATAACTAGAGGTGGAGGGACGGGATGGTTTTATCTTTATATGGATTTTGGTGTTTTTCAAAGTTAGAAGTGCTTGATACTCCACGAAGGTGTCGAAGTGCAGTTCATGCACCCTGCTCAGATCACAAGAGTACTTCCTTTTGAACCCTCCCCCCCCACACACACACACTTTGCCCTCCCCGAAATGGGAGGCAACCATCAATCTTGGTTGGCAACCATCAATCTTGAAAGACTCTGGTATAAGCCTACAGCACCCGGTATTCCCAGGCGGTCTCCCATCCAAGTACTAACCAGGCCTGACCCTGCTTAGCTTCCCAGATCATGGTATAAGCCTACAGCACCCAGTATTCCCAGGCGGTCTCCCATCCAAGTACTAACCAGGACTGACCCTGGCAATGAAAACGGTTTCTTGTCCCAACCCAGGCTCAGATTAAACCCTGAGATTTGGGGAGGGATTTCAGAAGATTACCTTTCTGGGAATCATTCAACCCGTTGCTCTGGTGTTTTTGGGAGTCCATCATCAGTTGCAAGAAATCAACCCTGCCCTGGAACAGAAACAAGCCAGTCAGAGTGTTCAGGGCTTCCCGCCACAGAAAAGAGAAGCAGAAATAAAAACAAAGAATGTTCAGATATTAAGCATCTCCACCCCTGTTTCCAGATTGTGTGTCTCTTGGGGCAGAGGCCTGCCTTTTGTTGTACAGTGCAAAGCTCATTGATGGCATTAGATTAATAACACAAGCCTGTGAATTTGAGGATCAGAAAAGCTTTTTCCCCCCAAAACAATTTATGATGGCTTTGGGGCACTGATTCCAAAAATGTCACCAGTTTTGCCCTATCACGTCTCACTTTGGAGGTTTGGCATAGCCACGGCGTAGGCTTCCTCACAAGGAAGCTGCTTGAACCATTCACAAAACGAGGCTATGCCATATCTCCGAAACTAGATGTGATAGGGCAAAACTGATGCCATTTGCATGCGCAAATCAATGGAAATCTGTTCAGGGAGGGGATAGCCATGATCTGGGACAGGGGTGTCCACAGTTTTTGGCAGGAGGGCCACATCGTCTCTCTGACACAGTGTCAGGGGACGGGGGAAAAAAGAATTAATTTACATTTAAAATTTGAATAAATTTACATAAGTTTACATAAATGAATATATTAAAGATGAATTTATATGAATGAATAAAAGGCCTTGCACAAAGCAAGGCTGGCCTTTCCTTTGCTGCTGCTACTGCATCACAGACGTGAAACAGCAAGCAGTGGAGGAAGCCCTCGTCCCACAGCTCATGCGTCTAACAGTTGCCCTCATGCTGAGATCAGTTGCATTGGGCCAGTGTGGGCTCCAATAGATCTCCGGAGGGCCAGAGGCTCATTGGAGACTGGGGCTCCCTGAGGGCTGCATTGAGAGGCCTCAAGGGCCGCAAGTGGCCCCAGGGCCGGGGTTTGAGGACCCCTGATCTGGGAGGTCCCATCAACAAGGGGGGGGGCCTGTACATAGCGTGGCATGATCATATCATTGCATTGTATCAGCCCAGGAGGGCTTTATATTAGCGGAGCTATCTGCCAGGATAACTCAGCCCGGAGGACCCAAAATGGATTGCCACATGCAATCTGGTGGTTTGATGAAAACCGGGTGGAGAAAAGGTCTCATCTTGCCAAGCTGTTTCCCATTTTGTTTCCCATTTCTCTAACTGCAGAGGTCAAATCTGATGCAGCTTTGACCATTGTTTCATATTAGATGTTCAGAGATAGTTTTTTCTGCATGCTCGAAAGCTTTGTTTGCAGAAAGTAAAATAAGAAACAGATCATAGCTGGGCCTCTCCTTACCTTCCCACCTCCCTCTTCCCGCTTCTTCTTTATTTTGATGATTGACCTGGCAAAGAACTCAATGGCCTCATGGGGGAAAATGTTCACATTCATCATGTTCAGAAGAGGACTAGTGAATGGAAAGATATCTAGAGGGAAGAAGACAAGGTGCATTAGGAGAAAGGCGCAATAACACAGCAGCCCCACCTTCTGAAAGGTTTCGGGCAAAAAGGAAAAAAGAAAAGAAAGACCATTATGGGTCACAACATTAATGAAAAGGGCACAAGCTTGCACACTTCCTTCCAGCGCTAAAGAATTTAACATGCAAATTTGAACCAGAGAATAATAATAATAATAATAATAATAATAATAATAATAATAATAATAATAATAATAATAATAATAAAAAACTTTATTTGTATCCCGCCCTTCTCCCTGAAAGGGACCCGGGGCGGCTTACAACATGTAAAAACAATTTTTAAAAGCATGATTTAACACAGATAAAAACATATTAAAAACACATTAACAGAGGCCATAAAAACAGTAGTCAGAATAAAGTCAGAATAAAAAGAGCATAAAACAGCAAGTCATAGAGGAATCCAGCCTGTAAACAGAAACTAAAAGATGTATAAAAAGTTAAGAAGACCATGGAATCAGGAGGCTTGTTTAAAGAACAGAGTCTTCAGGCCTCGCCGAAAAAACTCAAGAGAGGGAGCCATTCTCAAGTCAAGGGGAAGGGAGTTCCACAACGTTGGTGCCACTACTGAGAAGGCCCTATTTCTTGCCGCTGCCCCACAAACTTCCTTGGGCGGTGGCACTTGTAAAAAGGTCTTCTCTGATGACCTGAGAGGACGAGCCGGATTGTACGGGAGTAGGCGATCTCTAAGATAGCCTGGCCCAGAGCAGTATAGAGAAGGCATGATCCGGGAGCTTGAATGCTGGAGCTGAATGTGGAAAAGCTTTGCTCAGTCAATTGGTTGGACAATCAAACAATTGGACAGTTGCACTTACATAGTAAAATGAAGAGTGGGGAAAAGAGATCGAACTTGGTCAGCTTTCTGGCCTCCTTGACAAAGGGGTCTTCGGGGTTGTTTATGGAGTCGGTGTTCACCCCAAAGGAGGTGCTGGTGATGACGTCCATGCTGTAGGCTCCAAGCAGTCTGCATAGAGATGGAAAATGGAACAAAATTAAGAAAAAAATAAAACACTGGGGAAAAAAGGAACTATTTTTGCCAGAAACCTTTGGAGTCAGGAGGTGAAGAGTTTTTCGGGGTCCCTGGATCTCTCTGATGTCTGTGTGATTGGGCCAGATCTGGATTTCAGCCCCCATCCACCACTGCCCCATATCATTTTGGCTCGACTGACTCCAGCTGAAGGCCTTAATGTCTGCCAGACATAGGCCGGACGTGTTTTTTGGCAAGGGTGAGTTTGTTATTTCTGGTAGGGGGAGAGCAATTGTTCCTGTCCACCCTGGGATAGCCTGCATCCCAGCTCTGTGTCTCTGACTGTTTTTCAGATTGTGACTCTCCTGGGCTGACAAACCAGGCGGCCATTCACATGATGCCCTTTTTAAAATACTACGCCCCCCCCCAAAAAAGATCAATTCCTTGTGTGTGTGTGTATGCGTGAGAGAGAGAGAGAGAGAGAGAGAGAGAGAGAGAGAGAGAGAGAGAACTTTTGCCCCTGCTGTGGTTCCAATCCAGATCAGTCCCCCTGCACTATTTTTTTGCACAAGAAATTAGCAAAGAGCTACACTGCTTGTACCTAAAATCACCTGTAATTTAATCCCCATTGCAGCCAGGACAGGACTGATCTGCAATTGGATTTTCTTAATCTATTCACTTCCTCACTGCAGTATCTATTCTGTTCACAGCAAACCGGCAGTGGCTGAGATCGTTCCCCCCCCCCAAAGAGGTTATTCCACAGGCTTCAGTTCAGTCCTCCAGGTGAGCCTATCCATCACCTTGAAAAGCAAGTTTTGCTAAAGAGCAGCACTCCAGGTGTGTCGTCCCCCCGTGTCCCCCCCATGGCCCAACTCACTGCTTATAGCAGGCAGTTACTCACTGTTTAACATCCACCACTTCATTCCTTTCTGCTCCTCGTTGCTGGATATTTTTCAGTAGGGTTTTCAAATGGTGGTTGATGATGGGAAACATCTGAAAAGTGGTGGGGTGGGTGGGGGGCAGGAGCCAGGACAAAATGCAAAACAAAGCAGAGATCATCATTTGTACCCTCTCTCTTTTCCTGCACTTCGGTGACTTACAAAAACGTAAAAGAGTATAAAATGCATGAAAATTCAATCACACGTAAAACAAAGTGGGCTCCCTCCGCAATCCCAAATACAGACATGGGGCCATCTCTTTCAGAACCTCACTCCAGACCCATCTTTTTGCCTTTGGCTTGTTCCTTTCCCCAACCAACCGTTATGTGCATATAATTTAATTTGCCTAACCTGCCTACATCTCTCCCCCCCCCCCAGGATGTTTTCCCCACTGTCTGTTGTAGACTGTAAGCTCCTGCAAGGCAGAGACCTGCCTATTTTGGCCTGTGTAAAATTCCCTGTACACAGATGGTGCTACATGCAGCAACAATAATAAATAATGATTAATAGCCATGAATTTGTAAAGAAATAAATAGCAATTGAGCTGACAAAATAGAAACAAGCTCTCCTTGCTTTCCCCTTTTTTGTGTCCTTTCGTTTTCTCTCTTTAGTTTTTGCTCAGCTGCACTAGTTATTGATTTTGTGCTGCTGTTATTTCACGGCAGTTTTATGCTATTTATTTATTGGAGCGACTGGGTTGTTTTTAATGTTATGTTGCAAGCTGCTTTGGACACCTAGAATGCAAAGGGAAAGGTGGAGTATCGATGTTTTAAAACTGTGGTTCTCGAACATTTTAGCACCCGGACACACTTTTTAGAATGACAATCTTTCGGGACCCATCAGAACTGATGTCATTAACCTGGAAGTGATGTCATGGCCAGGAAATGACATCATCAAGCAGGAAAATTTTTTAATACCCTCATACAACAAAATCAAATCAAATTAAGTAAGAGCACAAGCCTATGCTTGTCTGCTCAGAAGTAAGTGCCATTGTCTTCAATGGAGCTTACTCTCAGGAAAGTGTGCATAGGATTGGAGCCTAAGAAAATCAAAGGTTTACAGTCAGTATAAGTTTTAAAAATGTATTTAAAATAAAGTAGAACTCTCCTAACCATCCCAAGCAGTCGCTGATCTGTTATTTAAAAATTACTCCCCAAAAGAGAAGCACATAGGTGCACCTCTTGGGAAGACTAATAGGAACTGCCCTTAGAAGCTCCTCAATGATGCAGGGAAGAGTCAGGCTCCCATTTGCCAATATGCCAGATACTGCAATGGAACTAGTCTCCAGTTCTCACCACCATTGCAATTGAAGAGGGGTAGTTATAAGGGTGAGTCTGGCCAGGCAAACCTTCTGCTGGGGAAGAGGCTCTGATATGAGCTGGCCAGCCCCTGACACCACCATCAGGCACCATCATAAGTTGTATCCCTGAGAAGATGGGCTCAGTAGGTTTCATTGCGATCCATCTCTCCATCCTCACCTCCTTGAGCTTCCCACTGGTGAAGGTCGGCGAGAGGACTGTCCGAATTCTTTTCCACTGGTCATCTTCAGCAATAGAGATGGCTGATTTCAGTCGACCTGTTGGACCAAAGCTCTGGTGGGAGATTTCAAAATGAGACAATGTTATGATGGATATAATCACAGCACAGAAAGGAGAAGGGTAAAAGCAATTCAAAAGCAATCAACAGCCTTCAGAGATTACTATTGCCTTCTGTCTTGTTTCCAAGGGCATGATCAGTTTCTGTGCCTTCAACCAGTGAAACTTGATCTCTTCAGGGAAAGACCTTCCTTATCTAATGGTTTGCCAAGGAACTTCTGGTGAAAAATATGGCCATGTTTCTCTGTGCAATTGATAGTCAGTGGGTCCTGATATCCCAGAACACAGTTTGTAAACCACAGTTTTGATTTAACAGTTTTCTATGGGCATTTGTGTTATTTTGCTGCTGAATAATCGCATCATCCTTTAAAACAGCAGCCAAGCTGTGAGTCAGGACCCACAGATGGGTCATGGTCTGATTTTTGGTGGGTCGCAAAGCCCGGAGCAGAGCCTCCAGTGAAAACACCGGTGATTGAAAGATCAAATTGCCTCAATTGCCTCGAACTAATTGCCTCAAGCCCTGAAGATATTCCAAAATCAGTTAGCTGCTAATTGCCCTGCAAATAACTTAGCTCCTGCAGTTTGCAAGGTAGCTGCTAACTCCCCTTTCAAAAGGCTCAGCTCCTGCAGTTTGCAAGCATGTGTAGACACAGGGAGATAAAAAAAAATCTGTGCATCTTTCTTATTATTATGGCTGGCTGGCTGGCTGGCTGGCTGGCTGGTTGTCAGAGAGAGAGAGAGAGAGAGAGAGAGAGAGAGAGAGATTCTTTCTAAATGCCTTTTTGTATGTAACCTAGGTGGGTCCCAATAAAGTGTCATTTTAAAAAGTGGGTTCTGGTAATAATAAGTTTGGGAACCATTGCTTAAAGAGAACTGCTTAAAAAAGAGTACTTACTCGCCGATTGGTGAAAACAGAGTAGCACTCTTTCACCAAGACAGCTTTGATGATGTCAACATCTGTCACGAATATTGCTGGCTGTCGGCCGTCATAAATCCTAAGGGGGCAAAAGTTCACATGATTAAACTCTTTAGTCCACCATTGGTTTAAAAAAAAAAAAAAAAGGAAAACTTCAAGAGAAGTATTTGACCTGGACTCTTCCTGGTGACTGAGATGACTGCCTTTCCCCTTATTAGATTATGTTCATTGAGCATCATTGTATCAATATTGCAGTGTCTTAATTATTGATAAAAATTGACACCATCAATAGCTCATGGTTCTCTTGAGCCTGTTAGCTGGATCAAGAGATGCCTTTCAAGTGATGGTGGCTCTTACGGCACAATTCTATATACCCTGTTTGCACCGGAGGAGTGCGCTGTCTGCCGGCACAGGTTGTCGCAAATGTGTTGTAAAGCACATTGCGACAGCATTAGGGTTAGTAACGCTGATGGGAAGGCCTGTACTGTCCTGCTGGTGCCAGTGCAGGCCTCAATATTTAGTGAAGCAGATAAGCCCTGTGTGGGGCAGTGGAGGGGTGGGGTGAGAATGGCATGTAACGGGTAGGGAGGGCTAGGAGTGGTACGGGGTGGGTAGATCGGGCCCAGGAGGGGGGTGGGATAGCTGTATCCTATCCCCCTTCCCAGGCCAGATCTGCTAATATGGCTCCACTCAGACTTGTGCCAGCAATTTAACAGATTCAGGTCCAAGCAGACCTATTCCGCAGGCTAGGGCTTCCCTGGGGCAAGGGGATGAATGTCCTGTTTTTATTATATAAAAAATTATATAACATTATATTTTATTATATAAAAATATATATGAGAATATATAGGAGAGGAAACTGAGCGCTTTCCACATGCGCTGCCTCCGACGCATCCTCGGCATCACCTGGCAGGACAAAGTTCCAAACAACACAGTCCTGGAATGTGCTGGAATCCCTAGCATGTATGCACTGCTGAAACAGAGACGCCTGCGTTGGCTCGGTCATGTCGTGAGAATGGATGATGGCCGGATCCCAAAGGATCTCCTCTATGGAGAACTCGTGCAAGGAAAGCGCCCTACAGGTAGACCACAGCTGCGATACAAGGACATCTGCAAGAGGGATCTGAAGGCCTTAGGGATGGACCTCAACAAGTGGGAGACCCTGGCCTCTGAGCGGCCCGCTTGGAGGCAGGCTGTGCAGCATGGCCTTTCCCAGTTTGAAGAGACACTTTGCCAACAGTCTGAGGCTAAGAGGCAAAGAAGGAAGGCCCATAGCCAGGGAGACAGACCAGGGACAGACTGCACTTGCTCCCGGTGTGGAAGGGATTGTCACTCCCGGATTGGCCTTTTCAGCCACACTAGACGCTGTGCCAGAACCACCTTTCAGAGCATGATACCATAGTCTTTCGAGACTGAAGGTTGCCAATACATATATGAGAATTATATAACAGTAAACTAAGAGATTTTGTTTCAATTCATTCTGCTGTGTAAATTGTTTTATAGGAATTTTTTGTGGTTGAAAAAAGGTGCGTGAGCATTCTCACAGTGCAATCCTCTGCATATCCACGAAGAACTACTAAAGCCCATCAAATTCAGTGGGTCCTAGTCTGGGGGAAGTGAGTATAGGACTGCAGCCCCACTCACAGAAATGCCCTGCACGTCTACACACACTTAGCTGGGAGTAGGTTCTCTGGAACATAAGGCAACTTACTTCAGAGGAGGCAAGCATAGGCTTGCACTGTTAATTTACCAGCCCAGTAAACTGGTATTGACATCTTAAGAAACAAACAAAAAACCACAAAAGCATCGAGATACTCACCCCCACAGTCTTCCGTATTTTTTAAAACACTCTTGGTCAAATGTCATTACTCCCTGCAACAAATGATGTCGTATTGAGTTTAAAATGCAGCGTAGTATCTAGGAAGACGGACAGCCCAACCCTAAGCTTCCCGGAGCTGCAGGATCTAGCGGTGCTGAAATGGCCACTGCTGTATGCTGCGGGACCAAGGAAGCCACCAGAGGACTTCTCGGGAAGGGGACATTCGCCCCTTTACCCTAAGTAAAGCCCCAGTCCCCACAATGGGGATACTCAAGTCTGTGCCAGGGAAATTGCTGGCACAGACTTGTGAAGCCCCATAGTGGCTTCCAAGCCCAACACAGAGCATATGATCTGGTGGAGGAAGCCTCCGCCGGTCCCACCCCCCTCCCAGGCCACTCCCTCCCCCTGTTCTGGCCTCCCCCTGCCCAGGAACACCTGTCCCTATCTTCTACCCCCTACACACACACACAGATACACCATCAGACTTCAACATCTAATCTCAGGCTCTTCACTCTCTCCACCACTGGAGCGCTGGCAGATTCTAAACAGACCATGTTTTTGACCACCCCATGCTCATAAAAAGGCATGACTTACCTTGCGATAGCCTAGAGCAGTGCCAATGAAAGGCAGAGGCGTTGGCCCTGGAATGCCAAGCTTCTTGAAGACACCGTAAGGCCAGACCCCATACCTGGAAAATCCCATGAAAGAAAATGTTTGTGTGTGAACCATCATGAAGACTTGAGCATTCTCTGACAGGGATGATCACAACAGTGGCACAGGAAGAAGTGGAGGCTGTTACCCCATCAAACGTTCGTGTAACCCCCAGCCGGATACTAAACCGGTTCTCTCAGACGTTGGTTTAATACGTGGAGACCCCTTTGGGATGGCAAAATCAAGGGATGGCATGCATGTGTGAATGAGTCAGCACAGGTCAAATGCCATAGGCTGAGCTCATGTCTGTCTTGCAGTCCCTCAGTTCCAACGAGGTCCATTCATGCATTCATGTGTGAGTGACTGAGTTTGGAGCAATCAGAGATGAGCAGACAAAGGAGAACCTGTTGACGCCTCAAGACATAGTCTGAGGCTTCCACCCTGGACAGAGCTCGCATGCATCAAAGCAGAAGTGTCAAGCATAAGCCCTGTGGGCCAGGTGTGGGCCCCAGAAGCTCTTTATCCAGCCCCCATCAGAACTGGAATCTCCTAGAGCTGCCCTTTCAGCAGCACGGCTTCTGCTGAGGCTCTGAGAAGGAGATACAGAAGGAGGCCTCAGAAAGCAAGTTACATTTTGGGGTATGGGGTAGACCAAGAGGGGTGAGAGAGGGAGACTCTGCCAAGGTGCTGGGAGAGCCCATATATCACGTGGGCTGCCCTTTCAGCTTTGCAGACCACCTCTCAGCTGCTGAGCTGTGAAGTGATGTGGTGATGCTGAAGAGGTGGCCCGCGTGATAATTGGGTTCTCCCATATTATGAAGTCACGATCAAGATTTGTACATTTTCTCTCCTGGCCATTTGCAGCGAATGAGTTTTTACTGTGAAAACAAAGTGCTTCTTTCTGGCCATCACCTGCTTAATGACATCACTTCCTGCTTAATGACATCACTTCTGGGCCCCCAGCAGGTGCCGTGAATGCTTCATACAGCCCACTGTATGAAACGGGTTTGGCATCCCTGCACTAAAGGGAGACGGTGGGACTTACTGGGTAGGAGGGAGGAAGAGAGTGCAACTGTCCTAGAAGATTGGAAGGCATAACAGGAGAAAGGGAGCGTCTGAAAGGGGCTCCGTCTAGTTGCTAATCAACTGATAGAATCCTGCTCCTATCCTGATAGAATTCGGTCAAGGTGGTTCGGCAGCGGAACAGATTGCCGAGAGAGGTGGTGGACTCTCCCTCACTAGAGATATTCAGGCAGAGGCTTGACAAGCACCTGTTGGAGATGCTCCGAGAGGATTTCCTGCCTAAGGCAGGGGGTTGGACTAGATGACCTGTGAGGTCCCTTCCAACTCTATGATTCTATGACAGATGGCGCCAAGAGCCCAGTGCTGATGAGACAACCGGGAACCTCACAGAAACTTCTGGCTCAAGGAATACAAACTGGGACACTCAAGTGCACCCTGGGATGTTGTCAACTGCACCCTCTGCTAAGCAAGGCCTGTGGCTGTTTACAATTAAAAGGACGGGAGCAGAGTCAAGAAACCGCCGCAGGTCTTCCATTTTGTATGGAGGTCGTTGCACCGCTGAGTTTGGAAGACAAAACCAGACTTCTGGTTGCCGCTGATAAAAAAGAAAGTTATGTTCCCTTTAAAATGAAATTAGCTTAGCTGTTAAAAAATGCCAGCACACCATCCCTTAATAAATAGAACACAATGTTGGGATGAAAGATCTTCAAACCCTTTCCCAGAGGCAGAAGACTTGCTAATGTTAACTAAGGAATTAAGCATTTATTCTGGGGGAGAAAAAAATGTGCAATGCTCTCGCCCCCTCCCACCCCAGTAACTACTTTGTACGTCTGTTTAATAAGCGCCACTGTTGATAAATCCGGGATGCTTGCTGCTTCGGCAGAAATCTTCAGAGAGAGATAACCCGGAGGTAAAAGCAATCATTTCATAAAGGAATAGGTGGCCCCAGTGGAAACAGGGCCTTAAAGGCTTTAGCAAAACGGGAGGGGGTTAAATGAGGGGGGGAAGGGAGACAAGCTCCTATTTAGGCTCATTGCCAGCTCAAGGCAAAGGGGTGGGGGGGAGGGGGGAGAAAAAATAGGAGCAACAAAATTGCTGCTTACACAAATTTATTGCTGAGAAATCAAAGCAGAACAAGAACGTCTCTCCTGAACTGGATTTTCATCAAGGAGGTTCTTTCGTTGGTTTGGGCTTTTTCAAACTGCCCTCCTTGGTTTTCGGGTGGTGGTGTGCCAAAACCGCTTTTTGTCGTGAAGGGTTCCAATGAGTTCCAATGGCATGGTGACAAAACAGGAGTGGGTTGTAAGATGCTGAGCGCCCCTCCCTTTTTCCCACACACTGCTGCTAAGGCAGGTTCCTTCACCCCCCCTCCCCACTCTAGACTTGCGCTTCTGGTTTTCTGATGGTCTCTTGAACATCATCCTGTTGGTACAGACTGAGTCTCAGGGATTCTGCTGAGAATTTAATCCAGGGGACAAAGTTTCTTCGGGACCCCTTCCCTTCTCTATCAGATTATAATTTCATATGGTTATTGGGTCATGATTTCTATGAATTAAAACTATGTAGACTTACACTAAATGTGAATGCTCATCTTCACACAATATATGCACACATTTTCTGGCATCCCAAGAAATTTCTGGCTCCCCATTTTTGACTCCCGGACCCCCTTTTTGGTATGATGTATCCCCTGAACTTCCCTCTCATGGACCTTGGGGAGATTGGAAAATGCAAGATTCCAGGAAATTTTCAGGCCCCCTCCTTTGGCTCCTGGGCCCCCCTTTTTTGACCTGAGACCCACATACAATTTACCTGCTTGCACCCCCTCCTCTTATGGGCCCTGCTGTCAAATGATTGAGCTTGTCAAGATTATTCTGAATCCTGATTTGGTCTTACAAGGGATCAGCTCTTCCCCCTCCCCAAAGTTGTGTCACCTGCAAATTTGATAAGCATTCACTGTCATCCTTCACCCAGGTCATGCCATGAGGTATGATGATAACCTCATTCATTCTCTGTCCTGATGCTCAGATGGCAGCCAGTGGAGCAGAGGGAAGATGCTGTGCGAGAGGTGTTAACATCATGCATCTTCCTTTACTAGATGTAGCCAGGAAAGAGACTTAGGTGGATGACAGTTCCGAGTTCCCTATGAGTAGAGGTGTTTGGATTACAGCCTCTTATTGAACACAATGGGCTTACTTCTGAGTAAGGTAAATAACACTGTTTACAAACACATGAGACCTGATTGAGCCCCAGGGACAGTGAGTTGGACAACGATAACTAATAAAGCCAATAGATATGTATTTTCAGGATATAAATTGGAGAATGAGAAAGAGTGCCAAAGAATCAGGGTCAATCCAAGATAGCCTTGCTCCTCCCACTCCCTGGATGGGAACAGGAAGAAGGGGGTGGAGCAGAAGAGGACCGTGGAGGAGAGGAGAGTGATGGGCTAGAGTGCCTCTGACATTCTGCCCACCGTTCGTCTCTCCTCCACACTTCCTCTCCTTCCAGTGGAAGAAGGAGCAGCTGCAGTAGGGGTGAGTTGGGTGGCAGAGATGGGTTCTACCTGCCGATCCACCACCTGAAGCAACCTCCTCAGCCAGCCTCACAGGTGGGCCACCTTGGATCGGACAAGACACCCGGTGTTACTTACAGCATCAGGAGAGCCAGGAAGGCGAATAGAAAAATGTAGGTTTCAGTGGAGAAATATGCAGGAAGCTCCATCTTGGTTCTGTATCTCAGGGGGCCCTTGGTTTGTGCCTCTTTCTTCTGCCTGTGCAAAGGCTGGCATCCAAGGGTGAAGGAAGCTTTTCAGGGTATTAGTGTAGTTATTCCTTTTATATGCTTAGACCAGGACACCTGAATGACTGGTTAGCACTGAGCTGGTCATTTATCTCCCGTGACTGGGGTGGGGCAATAGACCAGGGAACTGGATGTCAGCCAACCGGGAAAAGGTTACGCAACCCACATCTAATCTCTGAACTTGGAATGCGTTTGCAAAATTGATCCACGAATAGCTACAGAGCCAGCAGTTCTAATGCTACATCAGCACTTCACTGAAGCATTTATTTTTACAGGACTGTAGGGAATCTCTCTCTCCTTATCAAGGAGGCCATCTAAAGAAGCCTTGCACTTCTTACAGTCCACAAAATGTAGAAGAGTTGAGAGACACTTTTCCAGGAGCAGTGTGTTTCTCAACCAGCGGTACAGATACCTCCAGTGGTACTTGAGGTGGTGGTACTTGCAGGACCCCTGGACACCAGCCACCCAACAGTGAGACCAGGAATGGAACCCCACAAATGGTGGTAGGAGGCTTGGCTCAGTGGACAGAGCTCCAAAGCATGCTTTTTCGCTTTCAAAAAAACTCCCCTGTCCCCCTTGAGCGTCCTTCTGATGTTCGTCGAGTCTGGTGATGATGATGTCATCACCAGTTACTTATGGTAGTACTTTGAATAGGTGAACCATGTGAAGTGGTACTGCAGAGGACAAACCTTGAGAAACACTGCCCAAGAGTAATGGAAATCCCTCCCAGAAGAGATCTGCAGATGCCCTTCTTAGGCTTATGGAAAGCTGACAAAATGTTTCTTTGCAAAGTGTGAGGGTGGGATGTGTGGTGTGAAGGTCAGTGGAATGACTAGGAGTTGCGGGGGGTGTGGATTGCACCGGGTGACACTCTCAGTGTAAAAATATTGGAATTTTTGAATCAGGTCATGTTATGTATCATTGATGGGTAATTTAGTGCAGAATGCAATGAAACAAACCACATTGAAATATCTGTATTCTATCAAACGTTATGGTCAAATAACCAGAAACAGGTTGGCAACCTTCAGTCTCGATAGACTCTGGTATCGTGCTCTGAAAGGTGGTTCTGGAACAGCATCTAGTGTGGCTGAAAAGGCCAATTCCAACGGGAGCAAGTGCAGTCTGTCCCTGGCCTGTCTCCCTGGCTATGGGCCTTCCTTCTTTGCCTCTTGCCTCAGACTGTTGGCCAAGTGTCTCTTCAAACTGGGAAAGGCCATGCTGCACAGCCTGCCTCCAAGCGGGCCGCTCAGAGTTTCCCACCTGTTGAGGTCCACTCCTAAGGCCTTCAGATCCCTCTTGCAGATGTCCTTGTATCGCAGCTGTGGTCTACCTGTAGGGCACTTTCCTTGCACGAGTTCTCCATAGAGGAGATCCTTTGGGATCCGGCCATCATCCATTCTCACAACATGACCAAGCCAACGCAGGCATCTCTGTTTCAGCAGTGCGTACATGCTAGGGATTCCAGCACGTTCCAGGACTGTGTTGTTTGGAACTTTGTCCTGCCAGGTGATGCCGAGGATGTGCCAGAGGCAGCGCATGTGGAAAGCGTTCAGTTTCCTCTCCTGTTGTGAGCGAAATTTCCATGACTCGCTGCAGTACAGAAGTGTACTCAGGAAGCAAGCTCTGTAGACCAGAAAAGGAAAACACAACTGCCTTATGGAACAAAAAGTGGAATTCGCTAACTCAAAACTGCTCAATGAGACTGATTGTTCTGAGAGCCAATGAGGCATTATTATGACACAGCAGAGAACCAATAGGTGTTAGTATGACTCAGCTCCCATGTCCATGTATCAGAGCTTTAGAAGTTTGTATGTTTATATATAACTTACCTCGTATATACAACCATACCAATCAATAATTGAAAAAATAAAAGAAATAAGTTTTCTTCTTGAAAAAGAAGTTTAAACATTTTGGAATGGCTTCTGGGGCAGCCCCAAACAGCCTAGGACTCGGGACACCCTAAGTTAGTTTGGCATCCTTCAGTCTCGGAAGACTATGGTATCGCGCTCTGAATAGTGTTCTGGAACAGAGTGTCCTCTCCAGTGCGCGAAGCCTGGGCAAAGTAGGTATGGAGGGTAGGCTGTTACCCATGCAGCAAATCCCCCCTCTCCACGTCGCTGGAATGGTCCAATGGAAAGGCAGAGGCCAATACGGTTGGTTCCAGCGACATCGCAGGAGTTGCCAGAACGTGACTGTGTTCGGCCATGAACTGCCTCAGGGACTCTGGCTCCGGATTTTGCCTCGAGGTTGACTCCTGGAGCCTTTTCCATAACTGGATGTAGCCACAAAGCAGTGGAGGTTTGGGATCAGAGTTTTCCATCTCTCAGATGAGCTGCCTTCCCAGGCTAAGGAGTCCCATCTACCCGGTGACTGTTTAGTCGCCTCTTACAACAAGTACAGCCAAACTGAAGGCTTATTCTTATCCCCCAGCCCCCAGGAGGCACCCTGAGAAACCTCTTCATATGCCACTGCTAATCTGTCAAACATTCCAAGCATGTATTACGAACCCCAGACTAGATCTCTGGAGCAGACCAAGCTCCGGCCCATGACAATGATATCATCTCTATGCTCTAGGGCCATATTTTCCCAGCATGCTCCATCCAAGAAGGGAAAGGGTCCTTAGCAGAGTATTTTGACTGAAGGAGTCCAAAAGAAATCTGTTCAGCATCAGTGCCATTAATGTGCCAACGTTAGAGGTGAGAGAAGTTCACATTAGAGGTGAGAGAAGTTTGCACAGTGCATACATTTGCTTCTTGGACTTTCACTGAGTACACAAACACTGGGAAAGAACAGGGAGTGTTTGTTTTGCATGTAGCCATAAGGGTGATGGAGATATGAACTTCTTTATGGCCTCTGTACAATCACATGTGATAGAAATCTGCACATGCGCAGAGCCGATCTCGGAGGCATCCGAACATAAGCACATAAGAACATCAGAAGAGCCCTGCTGGATCAAGCCAAAGGCCCATCTACCCCAGCTTCCTGAATCTCACAGTGGCCTATTAGAGGCCTCAGGGAGCACACAAGACAACAAGACACTTGCATCCTATTGCCATTCCCTTGTCTCTGGCATTCAGAGATAGCCTACTTCTACAACCAGTAGAAGTACACCTGTTGTGGCTTGTAACCTGTGATGGACCTTTCCTCCATTAATCTGATGCCTTTGAACAGCATCTAGGCCACACAACATCATAAGCTGGACTAGATGGGCCTATGGTTTGATCCAGTGGGGCTGTTCTTACGTTTTTACCATCACCACATCCTATGGCAAGGAGTTCCACAGATTAATGACGGACTGAGTTAAAACATTGTTTTGTCAGTTCTAACTCTCCCAAAGTCTCTGAGCAAAGATGGCCGTGCAGACGGTCCTCTCAAAGGACTTTGGTTCTGGGTTATGAACTTATCTTTCCTTGGCTTTCAACTGAGAATGCAAACACTGTGAGAGAACATCAGTTCTTTGCTTTGCAGTGTAGACATAAGGGGCAAATGACCTGATCTGATTTGTGAACTCATTTCATCTCCTCGCTGGGGCACAGTCACTCCAGGTTTTGATGGAAACCAAAGGTCTTTCACACCTGACCTTTAATTAGAAACACAACTGAAATTCTGTGGTCACAAAAGTTTGTGCTCTTTGCACACCCTTATCTCTCCCCCCCCCCCACCTTGGAGTACACCATGTTCAATTTGTCACCTGTGTCCATTTGGAGAAAGTGGGAGAACAGCCTTGCATGATGTGAAAGGCAGAGGCAATGAAGTCCCAACATAGCGGTTTGTTGCTTACCAGAACATGCTTAATTTCACAGTAGTGAAACTTGGCTCCCAGCAGTGCTAGCTAGTGTTGCGTAGGGTTGTCATCTTTCAGGAAATATGGACCTGGAGTGCTCTTGTGCCGTTAACATGAACTTGGTCTGCAGTTATTAGCAAGGGAAGCTTTTTCCACAGCCTATAAAGAAGCACAATCCCCTGCAGTTGCCTGCAGAAAAAGCTTCTATGAAAGGCAGAGCCTGGCCCAGACCTCCCTGTGGCCAGAGGGAATCCTGCAACAGCTTCCTTACAATGGGCTGGATCTTGTTGCAACTTTCAGTACTCCTTATTCTCTTGCCTCAGGGGTTCCCATCCGGATATGGCATTTATCAGGCTGCACAGATAAATGCAGCCTCCGCACATGCTAGCAGACAGCCTCAGAGGCAGATTGGAAATAGAAAATTCTGGTTGGCCTTGATGGGCCCTGCAGATGGAGCCCTTTGTAGATGGATGAAATCTAGGGTTCTGTAACCAGCAGCGACAGCGATGGGTTTGGATGGTCCCAAGGGGCAGTGTGTTCACCTCACACTGGGGGGTTAAAAAACAGAAGGATCAAAGTGGCCGTGGCCAGAGCTGGCTATAAGCCAATTGGACCAATTGCTTCCAAATGGGCCCCCCAAGCAGGAATAATCTAGTCTTGCATGCGACGACATATTAAAATGTGTTTCAGTCACACATTTGCACACACATGCACTGTTTAAGCACACATTTGGATTGCTTTCCAGTCTACCACAGAAATATAAAGTCTATAATAAATATTACTTATATCTCTCAGATTCCGCAGCCCTTGGCTGTGAACCTGGGGCCCCACCAAAAAATGATTCCAGTTGGGCTCCTGAAGCCAGCCCCAGCCTTGGCCTCTTGCTCTTCTGACAAAAGAGCAAAACACCATCTAGGCCAGGCCTTTTCCTGGTCAGTTGGCAACGCAACTCAGAGGTGGCCTTATCAGAAGACGAGATGGCTTCAGGCAATTGCATTGGGTGTCATGGGCTGTATCAGTTTTACCCCCTTCCCTCCTTCTTTGGGAGGGGGTCCAATGGAAACCTTGTACCCCCTGATAAAATTCCTTTCAGGCGCCCTGGGATCGATGCTAAGCCACACTAAGGAGAGAATTACGACGTGGCGTCCTGCGGGACGTGTGTTTAATATCGCATCTAGATAGGCAGGATCCTTGGTTTTCCCCTGGCATTTAAGTGCCTTTACTTAAGTGCCAAAGTCACAATGAGAGGACAGAGTCCTTCTAAGGTCCAGTGGTTTAGTACCTTGAGGATCTCGTCAACACGTTTGCGTAACGATGGAGTTCAGAAAAGTTCAGTCCCAGACAGTGACTTTCTGCTCCCTGTTCATTGTGCAAACAGAGAATGATGATATCAGGATGTAGAAAACACTTTTCCACTTCCAAATGAAATCTCTAGGCAAGGCCATCGTCGGGGGGGGCAGACGACTCTAGCACTCTCCTCAAGGAGTTTCCAGGCCCCCCTTCCTGAAATTTTCAACTTTCATTCTTTTTTTTTTAAAAGGAAGTCTTTCACCTCCTCACTTGTGGAGATTAAAGGACATTTATGCTGGCAGAATTCTACCCAGCTTCATTTTTCTATCTAGGCTGGGCAAAATTTAAGGCAGTTTTTTTGTGCGTGTGTTGAAAAGAAAAGGGACTCCTTCTCTAAATGAGCAAGAGAAACCTGACCTTTTTGCTTTCTAGTAAATGCCATCTTCAAAATGTAGAATATCAATGAGATCATTGTTTTGGTTTTGAACATGTATTTTCATACGAAGCAGACATGACACAAATATCGAACAAAAGAACCTTAGAAGAGCCCCACTGGATCAAGCCAAGGCCCATCCATGCCAGCTTCCTGTACCTCCCAGAGGCCTCAGGGAGCACACAAGACAACAAGAGACCCGCATTCTCTTGTTGCTCCCTTGCACCCAACATTCCGAAGTAACCTACTTCAAACCGGGAGGTTGCACATACCCATCAGGGCTTGTAACCTGTGATGGACTTTTCCTCCAGAAATCTGTCCATTCCCTTCTAAAGGCATCTGCCAGATGCCATCATCTCATCCTGTGGCAAGGAGTTCCACAGACTAATGGCATGCTGGGTAAAGAAATATTTTCTTTTGTTTGTTCTAACTCTCCTGGATGCTCAATTTTAGAGGATGTCCTCTGGTTCTGTTGTTGTGTGAGAGGGGAAAAAAAAAAGCCTCTATCCACTTTGTTCATCCCCTGCATAATTTTGTGTGCTTCAGTGTTTACTGGGAGGCTGTGGGGAGCATGTGGCCCTGGAGGTAACACTGCCACAGCAAATGCAACAGACAGGCCAACCAATAATGATGAGATGAGTCCTTTTTGCCTCGAAGCAGCCAGCTTTTGGGGAAGGGACCGAGACACTGGATCCAGTGCCTGAATCTCCGTACCAAGGACACTTGTGGCGTCTTTGAAACAACCACGGAACTGACGCTTCCTTGCCAGTCAACTATAACAAAATACGTGCGCAGAAGCTGAGATTCCCTCCGTGGAAGCTCAGAAGCATAAAGCTGCGTAAACATATTGGATGAGGCTGCCGCGAATGTCAGGCGACAGACTACCTAAGAAAATGTCTCCTGGTGGAACAGCTGCAGATTGCCAGCTGGGATAAACAGTGTGAATCCCTAATGGCTCATTACGATAGGATCCGAGACTTGTGGCAGATATCTGTGATTGAAGCTGGCAGGATGAGGCAGAGGAAACAAGACAGGACATATATGCCAGCTTCCTTGAACACTGAGAAGGGATTCCAAGAGGAATCAGCACTACCTGAGTTCTGGCTTCCTTGGGACGGCAATCACCGGAGATCTCCACAGATCTCAGAAGGCATAAGAACATAAGAACATAAGAACAGCCCCACTGGATCAGGCCATAGGCCCATCTAGTCCAGCTTCCTGTATCTCACAGCGGCCCACCAAATGCCCCAGGGAGCACACCAGATAACAAGAGACCTCATCCTGGTGCCCTCCCTTGCATCTGGCATTCTGACATAATCCATTTCTAAAATCAGGAGGTTGCGCATACACATCATGGCTTGTACCCCGTAATGGATTTTTCCTCCAGAAACATGTCCAATTCCCTTTTAAAGGCGTCCAGGCCAGTCACCATCACCACATCCTGTGGCAAAGAGTTCCACAGACTAACCACATGCTGAGTAAATAAATATTTTCTCTTGTCTGTTCTAACTCTCCCAACACTCAATTTGAGTGGATGTCCCCTGGTTCTAGTGTTATGTGAGAGTGTAAAGAGCATCTCCCTATCCACTCTGTCCATCCCCTGCATAATTTTGTCTGTCTCAATCATGTCCCCCCTCAGGCGTCTCTTTTCTAGGCTGAAGAGGCCCAAACGCCGTAGCCTTTCCTCATAAGGAAGGTGCCCCAGCCCAGCAATCATCTTAGTCGCTCTCTTTTGCACCTTTTCCATTTCCACTATGTCTTTTTTGAGATGCGGCGACCAGAACTGGACACAATACTCCAGGTGTGACCTTACCATAGATTTGTACAACCTGCAGGAGACCTCAGAAAGTCAGTTCCAGGTTGCTCAGAGGGGGAAAGAGTCACCTAATACCTCACTCCTCTGGCCTCCTCACCAGCTCCCTTATGGGGAACCTCCTATTCAAAGATCAAAAGCCTGCACCCCATCTGCTATCAGGGATAGCCAAGGACCTTCCTCTCCCTGGGGCTACTGAGAGCTGGCATTGGGCCCAGGACAAGAAGCTTCATTGGGCCCCCCCCTTCTTAAATTTACCTACAAACCAAATGTTACTACCAGGGGCGTAGTTAGAAGGGGTGCAAAGTACTAAGTTTTGCTGGGAGCAGCACCGCAGTGTGCAAGCGCCCTCCCCTGCTCCCCTTCGGAGACATTCCACGGGGGGGGGGGGTGCAAAATGGGTGCATAGTACATATCAGTGTACTATTGGCACTCTGCAGCACAGGTGGGCTCGACCTGTCTCTGTGTGGCTGATTACTGTGGTCCGCACTTTAAATGAATGCGTCAGTGGTGCACTTGCGCGAAAGCCTTCATTTATGAAATTTCAGCTCCCTATGTGCTCGCACACCAATTTTTCACGCTTCATCACCGCTTGAGTAACCATTGCTCATTCCAGGTACAAGGGCACATCTCA
Organism: Tiliqua scincoides; assembly: GCF_035046505.1. Lineage (NCBI taxonomy): Eukaryota > Metazoa > Chordata > Lepidosauria > Squamata > Scincidae > Tiliqua > Tiliqua scincoides. The sequence goes on from NC_089833.1 coordinate 15,266,411, forward strand.
TATGTTGGGGGCCTTTAAAATCCTTTGATAGCTTTTCTTCTCTTTGGAAGCGATTAATTAACCTGCGAGTGATTTTCTCCTGGATGCGCACTGCTACCCTTAATTAAAATTGTGTCCAATCTGGTTCAATGGCAGATGGGGTGGGTGGGGAGGAGAGGGAAGGATGTGCTTTGTTTAATTGTTCCCATCTTCTTCTTTGGTGGTCTGGTGTTGTGTTCATCTCTAAAAGACGTTATCCTGCTTGTAAAATGGAGGGGACTGTTTGATTTGCGTTGCAGTGGCAGAAAATGAGGGGAGGGGCCACAAATACAGACTTCAGTACATAAGAACATAAGAACAGCCCCACTGGATCAGGCCACAGGCCCATCTAGTCCAGCTTCCTGTATCTCACAGCGGCCCACCAAATGCCCCAGGGAGCACCCCAGATAACAAGAGACCTCATCCTGGTGCCCTCCCTTGCACCTGACATAGCCCATTTCTAAAGTTGTACCACAAAGATGCAACCATGTTCATTAGATAAACTATGGAGTTTTCTATAGGGAGAACTAAGAACTTCGCCCTCCCTCAAGGTCTTTCAGCAAGGGCTCAAAACATGCTTGTTCCATCTTGCATTTGGGTGATGTGTCGTCAACTGTCCCGTGTCTCTATAGCAGTGCTTTGGTTATAAATAGTTGCCCTTATGATTGTATTTATTGCTCTATATATTGTTTTTTGTTCTTGAACTGTAAGCCGCCTTGAGCATTTGCTGTGGCATAGGAAAGGCGGGATACAAATCTTTTTAAATAAATAAATAGCAAATAGTAAATTTATATCAGCCAACCCCAAATATCTCCCTTTTTTTTGCCTGGAAGCATGCCAGTGGCTTCTGCCTCACCTCCTCCCAATTCCTGGATTTGGAAAGGAAGAGAGGAACGGACCAGGAAGTGTGAAGCAGAGGATGGTCTCTTACCACTCTAGGACAAACCCCGGTCCTGGGGCCACATGCGGCCCTTGAAGCCTCTCAATGTGGCCCTCTGGGAGCCCCCAGTCTCCAATGAGCCTCTGGCCCTCCAGAGATTTGTTGCAGCCCGCACTGGCCCGACACAACTGGTCTCAGCGTGAAGGCAACTGTTTGACCTGTTTGCGTGAGCTGTGGGATAAGGGCTTCCTCCACTGCTTGCTGTTTCATGTCTGTGATGCAGTAGCGGCATCAAAGGAAATGCCAGTCTTGCTTTGTGCAAGGCCTTTTATAGGCCTTGAGCTATTGCAAGACCTTCATTCATTCATATAAGTTCATCTTTAACATATTCATTTATGTAAACTTAAAGTAAATTTATTCAAATTTTAAATGTAAATTAATTCTTTCTTTCCCTGGCCCCCGAAGCAGTGTCAGAGAGATGATGTGGCCCTCCTGCCAAAAACTTTGGACACCCCTGCTCTAGGACATGCTAGGACTCAGTTCTCCTCTCCTCCAGACTTCTGCTCCATTCCATCTGACTGTTTGAATCCAGAGAGCAGAAGGAGCAGTGAAGGTAGTGAGGCATAATGGGCACTCACTGCTACTTTGACCCCTTGAAGCTATCACCTCGGAAAGCCTCATGGTGTAGCTGGGCGTGATATTTATGGAGGTCAGCATGCTGCCTTACCCAGGAGAAACCAAAGCCTTATTAGTGATCCACCAGAACCAGCAGGACTGGTTAGATAAGCAACCCTCCTTAACACAAATACAGGGGATTATCTTGATTTCATAAGTGTTCTTTTTCTTTTGAAGATGGCTAGAAGGGCTTCTCGGCACCTCATCAGCGACAACTCCCAGAAATCTGCGAGGGAAGCTATAACAGTTCCACGAGTCTCAGATTTATACAAGTTTATAGTATGCTTAGTCTCCATACATGTGACTTTATTTTTCTTTAAAGTGGTTGTATCCCACTTTATAATTCAGGCATGTGCAAAGCAGCTTTCAAGTCTCCAAAATTCAAAACATCATTCAAATAAAAGAAGAGAAATCTCACACACATAACCTTCGAAAAAGAGAAGAGGCTAAGCTACTCAGGGCCCAATCCTATCCAACTTGCCAGGTCTGATGCTAGATGCAGAGATGTGGCAGCTAGACGCAAGTATCTTGTGGTCTAGTGTGTACTCCGAGGCATCTGGTGGGCCACTGAGAGATATTTTTGACTACAGAGTTAATTTTGACTCAATAATTTTGACTACAGAGTTACAAAAGCTATTTAAACCACTTGTCCATCTCCCCACAGATATCTAGCAGCTGTCTCCAGAAATGATTGATGTTCTAGCTTGAGAATCAACCATGGGTGCTATATACAGTCCAGAACTTTTGCCTCTTCCAAGGTGGTGTTTGGAACACAACCAGGCTTCACTCCATCTTTGATTGGACACCATTTCTTGGTACCATCTTCAAGACAATTGGCTTCTTTGGTATTAAGAATCCCTGTGTGCTCAGTTCTAGGGGAATCTGCGGCAGAGTGGGAAAGAACAATTATATAAGAAAAAACAGTGAAAGCATCAGCAAAAACAGAAGGGTATGGAATATTTCAGGCCCAATCAACAAACACATCAACCCAACCTAAGATGAACTCTTCCAATTTCCACTCTTTCAAAGTGGACAAAGGTGTGGCTGAAAGAATGACTGACCCAGGGTCACCCAGGTAACTTCATGGCTGAGTGAGGATTTTAACCTGGATCTTCCAGGTCTACATCCATCTCCCAAACCACTACACTACATGATCCTTGCTCTCTCCCTGCAAGTTGCACATGGTGAGTTGAAATGTCTGTTGCTATTGTTTCATTCTGATCTCGGAAGCTAAGCAGAGTCAGGCCTGGTTACTACTTGGATGGGAGACCGCCTGGGAATAACGGGGGGCTGTAGGCTTATACCATAGTCTTTCGAGACTGAAGGTTGCCAACCATTTACATCCCTTTGCTCAGTGCAAGTCATAATCTGACGGCTGCCCTCTTCCACAGAAGCAGCAAAAATTCCCATCCCACCACTGCCTCAACTCCATGTGCAGCAAGGTTACAATCCTATGCACACATTCCTGGGAATAGGCCCCACTGAATGCAGTGGGATTTGCGTGTATGAGTAGACCTGTGGGCGACAAAGTCTTCTCACCGGAGTTTCTTTGCAGACTCTGAACGAGAAATGCTGCAAAAGGCTTGCGATGGCAACTTTCATGGAGACAATTGCAAATCTCATCCCGATGCAGTTCCGGGGTCCAGCTCCAAAGGGCAAGTAGGTATAAGGATCCACACTGTCTTTGTTCTCTTTTCTGAACCTGTTTGCATTCATAAAGACAAAAGACATGGAGGAACAACGAGAGACCAAGCAACCTGACTTGTGTGTGAACCAGTCTTTCTAGGGTGAGTCATGGGTGCATTTTCTATTCTCTACCAACACGAGTGGTGTGTGCAGATAGTTTTTACCTCTCGGGCCTGAACTCATCTGGTTCTGGCCAGTATTCTGGGTCTCGATGCAGGACGGGCGGCGGGATCATCACCACTGTTCCTTTCGGAATCGTCACGCCATTGATGACAACATCTTTCTTGCAGACCCTTTCCAGTCGCCCTCCCAGAGGATACAGCCTTTGGGTTTCATTCAGCACCATGTCGAGGTACTCCAACTGCATGACGCCGTCGTAGGTCAGAGGAGCCTTTGGGATGGTCAAAGACAGAACATTAATACACCCAGGGCCACCTTTGATTTGATTAAGTGGGCACAATTGGGCCCTAGAAGACTACAGCAAACCTTCCAAATCGGTTCCCTGGTGCATTCGGTGCTCTTACCTGGTTGGGAAAAGCAGAGTCTATCTCATCTTGAACTTTCTGCTGGACATCAGGATGGGTGGCCATCAGGTAGGCCATGTACCCAAGGGAGTTGCTGCTTGGTTCGTAGCCAGCAAAAATAAAGATGAAGGCCTGGGCCAGGATTTCAACATCAGTCAATCCTGGGGGACAAACAAAGGTGGGAAAGGTGAACTTTGGACCATTATTTGACTGTGTACCTTTTCTTTCATGCCAGGAGTCACGTGCGATAAGTCCAGGAGTGGCTAGCAATCGGTGTGCCTCTTGCGTTTGATGCACTAAGAAACCCAGCCAAGCGAATGCCAGGCGAACCTGGGGGCCCCTTTCAGGTAGTGCACAGTTTCTCTTTGTGAAACTAAATTCACACGCTTCCTTTTGTTTTCAATCCTCCTTTGGTTTCTCGCAAAGAACTTCCTGGTGAGTCGCTAAAGCAACAGATGGATTTTCTAGGTATTGTGGAGGGATGCTTGCAAAACACAGCAGAGAGAACCTTCAGCCATACCAAGTTGGCTTGGGTTGCTTGCTGGATTCCATCAGCACAGATGTTCTTACATGTTGATCGCTGCATCAAGAACGAGAATTTTGCGACCCTTCCAAGCACGAGAGCTTGGGCTGCTCATAGGTTCTGGATTGGGATGGGGAAGCTATACAATGCACCTTCAGTTGGTGGAGTGGGTCCCAAATTTATCTGGGTCATTATGCCCCCACAGCCTCTTCTTCCCAGCTCAGCCAGGCAGCACTATCTTGGATCTCATGAAATCTCAAGCAATCCAAGATGGCAGTGGCTGGGGGGGGGATGGGGGACAGATGGAAGGGCTCACCAGGGACATCCTATGGCACCTCTGTGAACGTGCCATGATATCCTAAGGTGTCACAACACACACACAGGGAACCCCTGCTCTATAGCAATGTTCAATGGGGCTAGCATTCACAGAAAGAACAATAAAACTAAGTGCTTTAAAATAAACAGAAATGGCCACATGAAAACAAGTAGGAAGACACGCAGAAAGCAGACAGCATCTAAAGAGCTTGCCAGAGCAAAAACATTTCTACAAGTGACCAGCAATAAGGGAACCAAGGGGAGTTTCCAGCAAGAGGGTGAAGCAAACTTTCTGCAGCAGGGGAGAACTCCAGGTGCCCCTTGTCACTACAGGAAAAGCCCTCTCATGCATTATTGCCAACTTCCTCCAGATTGGAACATGCAATATGGCTCATGGCTCAACCTTTGCTTTGTGATTTGTCACTCATAAACTTGACTCTAATGCCTTTTGCAACTCCTGGTCTCCACTTGGTAGATCTATCCACCGGGTAGATGGGACTCGTCAGCCTGGGAAGGCAGCTCATCTGAGAGAAGGAAAACTCTAATCCCAAACCTCCACTGCCTTGTGGCTACATCCAGTTAGGGAAAAGGCTTCAGGAGTCAACCTCGAGGCAAAATCCGGAGCCGGAGTCCCTGAGGCAGTTCATGGCTGAACACAGTCACGTTCTGGCAACTCCTGTGACGCCGCTGGAACCAACCGTATTGGCTTCTGCCTTTCCATTGGACCATTTCAGTGACGTGGAGAGGGGGGGATTTGCTGCATGGGTAACAGCCTATCCTCCATACCTACTCTACCCAGGCTTCACGCACTGGAGAGGACACTCTGTTCCAGAACCACCATTCAGAGCGTGACACTATATCTTCTGAGACTGAAGGATGCCAAGAGAGAGGTCTCCACTTGATAATCTGCAGTTCAGCCCTGATGAGGGGACTCGCATGAGGATCCTCTCTCCGTGCCTGTGGCTTCCTTGGCAGCTCTGTGGAAAGCAAGAGTGGTGGCTCTCTTGGGGGTCGTGGGACTGTTGCTGGTTCTGGGTTTACTGACATGCACACCTCACCAACCCCAGCTGGATGTATTCCTCTTGCTTCCACAAATTGAGAGATTTAGGACTCTCCAAGGACTCCATTTAGGACTTGTGTGCCCCCCAAATGGAGATGGGCAATTTACTTTGATGCCATCCGGGAGACACATCTCAATGTGCTCCCCTCACTTCACATGGGACAACCTCGAAACTTCACAGGGTTGAGGGTGAGGTGTACGATTCTACCTTTAACTGGGTGATCCATCCCATTGCTTTGCTGGTCGATATTGGAGCGTTCGGCTTCCAGCATCAGTTGCAGGAAATCAACTCGGGCCTGGAAGAAAGGACAAATCAAAATGAATAAATCGAGACAAAACTGGGGGAAATGTCCCTAAGAATATTAGAGAATATTAGATACTGAAATATCTAATAGAGATCTAACAAATATCTAATAGAATATTAGGAGATCTGATAGGATAGAATATTAGGCACTGAAAGCCATATTCAGTCTCCCAAGAATTGCTCAACCACACACAGAATAAGGAATGTTCATCCCCCCATCTCCACTCAGTCTGAATTCTTACTCCTTGGCCTTCTTTTCTCCGGTTTTCCTTAATTTTTTTGATCGCCCTTGTGAAGAAGTCCAAAGCATCTCGGGGAAAGAGATTCACTCCCATTACCTTCAGGAAAGGAACGAGGAACGGGAGCACGACTGCAGGAAGAGAAGTTCAACATGAAATTTACTGCACTGAATACAGTGTACTAATAGTGTACGCACACTTATCACAGCTCCTCGTGACGTGGAACATGCGCACTGTCATTCTCACATTTGATGACCATCATGCAAGCTGCATTCCCTTACCATAAAAGTAGCAAAGATAGCACTCTTCCTATTAGCAAAATGCACATGCCCGATCTTGTCTGATCTCGGAAGCTAAGCAGAGTCAGGCCTGGTTAGTACTTGGATGGGAGACCGCCTGGGAATACCAGGTGCTGTAGGCTTATACCATGATCTCGGAAGCTAAGCAGAGTCAGGCCTGGTTGGTACTTGGATGGGAGACTGCCTGGGAATATAGGGTGCTGTAGGCTTATACCATGATCTCGGAAGCTAAGCAGGGTCGGGCCTGGTTAGTACTTGGATGGGAGACCACCTGGGAATAGTGGGTGCTGTAGGCTTATACCATGATCTCGGAAGCTAAGCAGGGTCGGGCCTGGTTAGTACTTGGATGGGAGACCACCTGGGAATACCGGGTGCTGTAGGCTTATACCATGATCTCGGAAGCTAAGCAGGGTCAGGCCCGGTTAGTACTTGGATGGGAGACCACCTGGGACTACCAGGTGCTGTAGGCTTATACCATGATCCCGGAAGTTAAGCAGGGTCAGGCCTGGTTAGTACTTGGATGGGAGACCACCTGGGACTACCAGGTGCTGTAGGCTTATACCATGATCTCGGAAGCTAAGCAGGGTCAGGCCCGGTTAGTACTTGGATGGGAGACCACCTGGGACTACCAGGTGCTGTAGGCTTATACCATGATCTCGGAAGCTAAGCAGGGTCAGGCCCGGTTAGTACTTGGATGGGAGACCACCTGGGACTACCAGGTGCTGTAGGCTTATACCATGATCTCGGAAGCTAAGCAGAGTCAGGCGTGGTTAGTACTTGGAAGTGAGACTGCTTGGGAATACCAGGTGCTGTAGGCTTATACCTTGATCTTGGAAGCTAAGCAGGGTCAGGCCTGGTTAGTACTTGGATGGGAGACCGCCTGGGAATACCGGGTGCTGTAGGCTTATACCACAGTCTTTCGAGACTGAAGGTTGCCAACCAGCAAAGATAGGCATGTAGGAAATATACCATGAATTAAGCCCCCAACCTCATATAAACCTCCAGTCCCTGGGGGCGTATCTTGGGAAAATGAAACCAATGGCAGGCACTAAAATTGCACCTCTGTCCAAACAGAGAAAGGGAGATCATGGGGTGGGAAGCCAGCCCTGTATTCAGCAGGCTACACAGAGAAGGGGAGATGGGCAAGAAGCTAGCCCTGTTCCACCTAGTGTCAGGTGGCAGGTGCCTCATGTTTCCCCAGTTGGTGCCTTGCAGCGCCCCAGGACAATGCACACTTTGGGAACCTCTGCTTTAAAGAAATTGTTGAACACCTAAACGTATAGCAAGAGGATGGAGAAACTGCTCAGTCGCTCCCATGGAAAGCAGCGAAAATCTTACACTCTTGTGTGCCTTTTTTGGTTAGTTAGTTCTACAATGGGATCCTTGAATGCAGTCTCACTGAAATTTGGCATCTATTATACCTTTGGTGAGTAGCAAAATGAACGCAAAATTCACATTATTTAGGTGGAAAGCTACAAAGTGACAGGCAAGAGAGCGTTGGATAGGTCTCCCGCTGAAAACAGAAGACAAAAACTCATGCAAATGAATGGATTCCCAATCATTGTGAAGCTCTATGCATTTTCAGTGCAAAAGAAATGAAAGCAAGGGGTGCACTTGTTTATATTCCCATTCATTTTGAACCCAAATTAGAATTATTTCCATGATCACTGCCCTATGTCCTTTCACTGGGTTTTCAGAGATCGGAAGAAACTTACAGATTGCAACGAAGCGTGGATCAAGAGCTTTGAATTTGGTTAGCTTCTGGATCTCCTTGACGAAGGGGTCTTTGGGGTTGTTCATGGAGTCGATGTTCACACCAAATGAGGTACTGGTGATCACATCCATGCTGTAGCAGCCAAAGATACTGAGGAGAGAACAGAGCATCAGAAGTGGGAACTTAAACCATTGAAGTCTTGCCTGAATTGCGTTTTGCCTTTTTTAGTGGACCTAAAATTCAACCTAAAAAAAAAAAATTCTTAGTTGATTAATTGATCGCTTATTTAATTAAATCAGCTTGCATCTCCTTATGGCCGGGGTTCCCATACTAACCAGGGTCACAGCGCCCCTGCAACCTACTCTTCCCAGCTCAGCCAGGCGCCGCTAGCTTGGATGCCCCAGGGAGCACACCAGATAACAAGAGACCTCATCCTGGTGCCCTCCCCTGCATCTGGCATTCTGACATAACCCATTTCTAAAATCAGGAGGTTGCGCATACACATCATGGCTTGTACCCCGTAATGGATTTTTCCTCTAGAAACTTGTCCAATCCCCTTTCAAAGGCATCCAGGCCAGTCGCCATCACCACATCCTGTGGCAAGGAGTTCCACAGACCGACCACACACTGAGTAAAGAAATATTTCCTTTTGTCTGTCCTAACCCGCCCAACACTCAATTTTAGTGGATGTCCCCTGGTTCTGGTATTATGTGAGAGTGTAAAGAGCATCTCCCTATCCACTCTGTCCATCCCCTGCATAATTTTGTATGTCTCACTCATGTCCCCCCTCAGGCGTCTCTTTTCTAGGCTGAAGAGGCCCAAATGCGGTAGCCTTATGTCTAATTCTGAAGCAAATAGTATATTTCTTTCTTCTCCAAGCAATGGCATAGCTAGAGGGGGTGAAAATGGCATAGCTAGAAGGGGTGCAGGGCCCCTCCCTCCCCAGTCATTTTGGGCGGTGGGAGCAAAACAGAAGTGTACACCTGGCTCCGGAGTGGAGGGGGAGGGGCTTCTCGCATGCCATGGTGAGGCTCCCTTCAAAACTTAGAGCTTTGCACCCCCTGGGCACAGGCAGTAGTGGTGTCAGAGGTCCAGTGGGTCAGTCACTGGCTGAGGAACCGCGTCCATTTGAGGTCTTGCCTGGCTGGGCTGGTCCCTGAACTCTCGGAATATGTAGTACCCAACACATTAGTGGTGTCAGGCAGGGGATATCATGTGGGGACCCAGTGCTGTGAAATGATACCGTACACCACCACAACTTACTCCTTTGCGACAATGGGCTCATCCTTGTCCACTTTCTTCTGTACGTTCTGCACCAGAATCTCCCCGTAGTGTTTTATGATGGGAAACATCTGAAATACATACCAAAAGGCATTCCTTACAGACAGTAGCTTGTCCAGAGCCAGGTAAGATGACATGTGAAGTCAAGGCGGATTTTCTCAAGCTCTGACTTACTATCCTGCCCCAGCACTTATGAACAGCACAATGGCTATTCCAGGCTAGGCCGCTCTATGAATTGTTTTTGAGCTGGATTGATCATGTTTGCCAGTGCAAGAGCTGGGAAATCCTGCTTTAGAACTCTCATAGCCCTTTAGCGTCTCTATACCTCCTTTATCTTTCCGCTGGTGAAGGTCGGTGAGAGCACAGTGCGAATCCTCTTCCACTGCTCATCTTGTGCCATTGAGACAGCGTTTTCCAACAATCCAGTTAGACCAAGACTCTGGAGGTGACAAAGGAAACAATAAATACAGCGCAGCCATTAATCTTCTCTAGGCGGGTGGCGGTGTCCGGATTTGAACCCATGACAGACTTCAGACTTGGGACCTTAGCCATGTCTGGCAGAAACCTGTGACTCTTTCAGGGGTCGGCTGGATCAGGCACTGACTGAGGTCCCATAAACATTCTAGTGACAAGGGAATCATTGATGACTAAGTTCACACTGTGGGGTTAAATTAGGGCAGTTCCCCACCACCTGATAATCACTCTGCTCAATTTGGTGCTCATGTGATGGCAAGAAAACAGTCTATGTTTCTTTCCTCCCACTGGACTGCTTGACTGTTTTAAAAAGTGCATACTTACCCGGCGGTTGGTAAAGGTAGAGTAGCACTCTTTCACCAGTACGGCTTTAATGATGGCGGTATCCACTACGGTTATTACTGGTTGCCGGCCATCATAAATCCTGGAATAAGAAGAACATCAGGACCCATTTTGCCAGTGAAAAATTTGTATTCTAATACATAAGAGTTGTTGGAGGCTTTGATGAAGCCTCTAGCAGGGATTAAGTCAGGTGTTCTCCAAAGTGTGTGTTGTGACACCTCAGGCCGTTGCAGCTCATTCATAGGGGCGCCACAGGATGTCACCAGCGGCTACCTGTTCTCCCAGATGCCACCATCTTGGATCCTGTGAGATCCAAGATAGCAGCACCCAAATCTCTCTAGGTTTGGGCATGGCCATCTTGGATCTCATGAAATCTCACAAGATTTTAGCATGGTCATCTTGAATCTCGCAAGATTTCATAAGATCCAAGATGGTGGCACTTGGTTGAGCAGGGAAAAAGAGTTTGTGGGGCGGGGGCAGTGACCCCTGTAAATTTGGGAACCACTGGATTGTGTGACCTTGGTGCCACATTAAGCATTATGAAGATATAGTTATGGCCCCACTTTCTGTTCCTCCTCTGAAACAACAGAGTGCAGCGCACCCTATCCGTATTCAACCTGCCCAGAAATGAGAGGCAATTTTACCAGTGATGGCTGGGGCATTAGGGACTGAAATGAGGACATTCAACAGGCAGAGAACAAGTTCCATCCCCTTCAATGCCATAACACACCCACCCACCCCCATTTCCAAGAGAAAAATACAGCCATGCTCTAATGCAGGGGTGCTCAATAGGTGGATCGCGATCTACCAGTAGATCGCGAGGCAAAATGAGTAGATTGCGGAGTGCCGACCCCCCCTCCTTTCAGGTGCCTCTGGGAGGAAATGCCGGGAGTAAGGCCCATTGTACTCAATGGGGCTTACTCCCAGGTAAGTGTGGCTAGGATTGCAGCCTCACAGCCTAATCCTAGGCATGTCTAGTCAGGAGTAAGTCCTGTTATACTCAGTGGGGCTCAAGGTACACCAACATACATTGTACACGTAAATGTTATATGTTATGATGGCGCGAACATTGTAAAAAAAACTCTGGTAGATCTCCGGGCCTTGCTGGGTTTCAAAGTAGCTCTCGAGCCAAAAAGGTGTGAGCACCCCTGCTCTAATGTATCAAGATGATTGTTCATGCACAACAGAGACAAGATGAGCTTGGCTTCGATGCACTGGGAATTGGACAGATTTTACTATTTGGGGCCGTTTTGTTTTCAGCCTTTACTTTCTCATTGGGGTATTTTTATGGCTATAATCAGGTTTAGGCTAAGCTGAGAAATACAAGCTGGTATTTGGAAACAAGACTCACCCCCAGACTTTCCCATACTTCTTGAAGCAGTCAGTGTCAAATTTCAGGAAGCCCTGGGGAAGACATTCAAGAGCATGAGAATTGCCTTGATGGATCAGGCTGAAGGCCACCTGAACAGGTGACGTCCTGTTCCCAGCATTACATGGACACTCATCTCAGGGCAGCTCATGAAAAGGGCATTAAGTGACAACCAGATACTCACATGGCGGTAACCCAAGATAGTTCCAAAGAACGGCAGCGGAGTGGGCCCCGGGATGCCCAGTTTGTTGAAAACACCAAACGGCCAAATGCTATACCTGGTTTAAACGGATATATAAAGATATGTTAACTATTGTCCATGCCAGCACATCCAGCCGAGACAGTTGCCTCGGACAGCAGGTTGGTGCGGGTTGGCCTCTTGCTTCTACGGCTGCTCCTTCTCTTATTCTGCCTGAGTTTGAAACAGAGGAGGGGAATAAAGTGGAGGAGAAGTGTGGCAGAGAGGAGAAGAGTGTAATGGGCTAGAACAGCAACCCTTCTCTCTCTCTCTCTCTCTCTCTCTCTCTCTCTCTCTCTCTCTCTCTCTCTCTCTCTGACTCATACATTCTCTTTCTCGGTCTTTTCAATCCATTCTCTTTCTCTTTCATACATTCACCCTTAAACTGCAGTTCTTTCAGCCGCATGGAAAGTTCTTTCCCTCCCCTGCCCAACAGTGATCCCGTTCTAGGAATCTTCCCTCTATTCTCCCCCATTAACTCCCCAGGAAGCAAATGTATTGGGATTTTTTTTTTCTTGCCCTCATTAGTGATGTGTGGTTTTGGTTTCTTGTTTAATTCAGATCTCTAGTACCCAGAGAATCCAGAAACTGCTTTTTCTGTGTGGGTGTTCCTGATTTATTTATCTGTTTTTAACATTCAACCCAGCCCGTCTCCTCAAACTGAGGGTGGTTTACAAAATATAAATATTAAGAACAGACAAAACTGAATTCTCAAACAAACACATTCCTCTTGAATTAGAGGAGTATGATGCAAATTTCAGCCACACTACTGGTTATACTTCAAGACTGTTGCCACTTCTGGATTCTAAGCCCCCAACATTTAAGATTGCATTATTGTAGGGTCTGTTGCCTACCCAAGCAGTATCCCATCCATATGCAGTTTGGGTAGGCAAACATTTGTACCCGTGTGCTGTGATGGGCAGGCAAACACATGTTCCCTTTGCTCTGCCCCGCCCATGATATTCCCAGGTTGAGATATGGACTTAATGCCAGACTCCCGCTGGGCACATAATTGATCCATTGGGTGTGACCATCTGCCGGGCCACTGCCAAGGTCCGTGCTGTAAGTTGCAGAAACCACTTTGTTGCTAGTCAGGTAACTAACAACTGCATGCAGAGAGAGAGAGAGAGAGAGAGAGAGAGAGAGAGAGAGAGAGAGAGAGCGAGTTTCTTAATTAAAATGCATACAGTAGCTGGGAGAAACATGGTTTTAAAATATTACTTTATGCTGCATTAGGGTTGCCAACTGACCAGAAAACAAGCAGCCCATCCTGCTCCCATGCCTTAAATGGAGACTTGAAACTCTCAGAAATCAACAGAGGAATGCTCAAAGTCCACCCAGTGTTTACTCTGTTCTCTTTTCTTTGCTATATTTATCTAGGTGCCTGTTTATTATACCGCTCCAAAACATGCATTGCATGTTATAGCTTGAAGTTAACCTTTCGCAGGGACATTGGAAACTTTTTTTTTAAACTGAAAAATGCGTTGTTAGCCGGAAATGTCTTCTGTCTTCCCTGGAACTCTCCCTCTCCGCTCCAGCTGTGTGCCTGAGTACACAATGTCCTCTAACATCTGTAAGTCCTCCTTTGTACATTCATAAACTGGCCTCAAAGGAATATTTTTAAAGAAATGTATACATTTTTCTCCTAACTTTTGACACTTTATACATCATATATTCTCCTGTGAAAAAGGTCAATTGTTCTGTGAGGTTTCACCCCCTCTTTCTATTGTGCTTTAAAATAAAAAATCTACGTCAGGGATGTTAAATTTGTTTCATACAGAGGGCTGGTTAGCATTCTGGTGTCTGCTGAGAGCCGGAAAGGACATCATTAAACAGAAAGTGAAAAGTATAGCATGTATAGCTGCTGTTTTCAAACTCTCCAGGGGGTTTGAAACCCGCAGTAAGTCTTTGAGGGGGTGGGGAGGAGGCAGCGACGCGATCCCCAGGATCCTCCACAAAAGCGGAAGCAGAGCACGATCGCCCTACTCTTCCTTTTCCTGACCTGAGGAGCCCTGCAGGCACTCGTGCAAGGCTCCCCACACACAGGGACAGCTGCTGCAGGGACTGGTGAGTGCACCCCAGTCTCTGCAGCCCCGTCAGAAGGGAAAGCGGCGCAATCGTGCTACGCTTCCACGATCGCTCCGCTTTCACTTTTCCTGACCTGGGGAGACCTGCCGAAAGTTGCGCAGGTCTCCCTGCACCCCTGGGAGGCTGCAGGAGGCTTGGGTAAGTTCACCCAAGCCCCTGCAGCCCCCCTGAGTGGCGCTGCCTTCCCCTGGTCTCCTGGCTGCCCCGCCCCTTAAGGGGGCAGAGGCCAGGACCCACAGGCTGGGGTGTCGCGACGCCCCAGTTTGAATACCACTGATGTATAGGATTGCAACCCCAGAGCCCAGGACTTTAAATCTTGCCTACGCCTTGAACGTATTAGGTGATGCTGGGCAAGCTGTGTCTTTCAGCCTCAGTCTTTCCCATCAACGAAATGGCAATAATAATGTTTACTTTACCAGTCTGTTGTAAGGATTACATCAAGATAATATATATGACATGCTTTGGACACTTGAATGCACTGTTCAAACACCAAGTATTATTAAGTAATAACCACTCAGAATTGTTTATTAATCATACTTTCTTAGATATTAAGGGGGTTGGTGAAACCCCATAGAAATTAACTTTGGATATTCTTATTATTAATTTGTTCTTACAGGCCTGTAGAATTTCACTCCACCACCGATCCCAACACAGATACTATATAAACAATCATTTGTCATAACGCTTTTCTCCTTTCCATTTGCTGCCTTAAATTGGACTGAATGAAATTGTCCAAATATATCTTATTGATTCAATGGGGAGGTTGATTAATATCAATCCTGTTACCAGATTTATGAAGTGCTTTTTACAACTCAGGAGGATTAAGCCCTGGAATGCAAAACATCCACTGTTTTCATTTCCCAGCAGAGGCAGGACAGTATTCAACAGGTGCAACTTTTTTTTTTCTGATATGGTGATGGACCAATGGGGGAAACTACACCTGTTGAAATTCTACTCGGCACACCCTGTAAAAACTAGAAATTAAGAAAAAATGGGATACTCTACCTCTGGCCTCTCCAAGAAGAGAGTGTCAGTCATTTGGTGCTAGCTAGTACCAACACCCAGTCTTGTTATATAATGTATATTATGCAACATTGAGTGGACCTCAACGAGTGGGAAACCCTGGCCTCTGAGCGGCCCGCTTGGAGGCAGGCTGTGCAGCATGGCCTTTCCCCGTTTGAAGAGACACTTGCCCAACAGACTGAGGCAAAGAAGGAAGGCCCATAGCCAGGGAGACAGACCAGGGACAGACTGCACTTGCTCCCGGTGTGGAAGGGATTGTCACTCCCGAATCGGCCTTTTCAGCCACACTAGACGCTGTTCCAGAACCACCTTTCAGAGCGCGATACCAGAGTCTCTCGGGACTGAAGGTTGCCAACAATATGCAACATTGTGTGTCAGTAGCAAAAATTAGTTTGTTTAGCAGTGTCTTTTTCTGTTTGTGCATCATACTGAACTCATTCTTACTCCCCTATAATCTGGCCACACCTAGTTGTTTTGCTTGGAAACCTTCCCAAATAAAGGCGGTGAGGGGGGACAGGACACGACACCACCCTGAATTCTAGCTGTTTTGGAAGGCTCTCGTCTTGCAATTCAGAAGAGAAAGTGCCTGTTGCTTTCGAGGAACCTGAGGGACTTAGATGCTCCCCTTTCCCCTTTGCAGCTTGGAAAAACAGCAGGAATATAGCAGGATAAATACATACAGCGTCAGAAGACCAAGCAGGACTGTGAGAATGGACCAGGTCTCAATGGAAAAGTTAGGAAGCAGATCCATGGCTGAGCTCTGGACTGTCTCTGGTGAAAAGGCTGTTCCCTTGATTGGAGCTGTAACCTGGCTCCAAGTGCTGGTACTCTCTCGGCCCTTGATCCGGGCTGGCTCACAGGACAACAGTTTCACAACCCCTTTTGTGCGTTGTTCCTCTTGCTGTGCCAGAAGCACTGAATCACACACCCTGAGGTTGGTTCGATTTATTGGGCAGAGCCAGGACTCTGTGTTGCCAAACAGTCCAGCCCAGGAGGTTATCTAGTATTTCTCCTCCCCCCTCCTGAAGGATCAACAAGTGTCAGTCTCCAGAAACTGCTTTGTAAGTACATAGCATGCAGTTCTATTATCTGCATTAGCCCCTTCTCACGCACGCTGCTATACAGCATGGCAGTTTTCAAACAGTGGTGGGGTTGGTTTTTTGGCTAGAAAACAGCTGGAAGTGATGTTGCAAGTATGCCTCTAGCATGTTTCTAGAGCAGTGTTTCTCAAACTGTGGGTCGGGACCCACTAGGTGGGTTGCGAGCCAATTTCAGGTGGGTCCCCATTCATTTCAGTCTTTTATTTTTAATATATTAGACTTGATGCTCCCATGGCATGTGACTGCATTTGGGGAAATATTACAGACTTGTACTTTTAACATGCTAGTCTTTTAACATACTTTTAACAATGATAGTCAGTTAGTTGGCAACCTTCAGTCTCGAAAGACTATGGTATCGCACTCTGAAAGGTGTTTCCGGAACAGCGTCTAGTGTGGCTGAAAAGGCCAATCCGGGAGTGACAATCCCTTCCACACTGGGAGCAAGTGCAGTCTGTCCCTGGTCTGTCTCCCTGGCTATGGGCCTTCCTTCTTTGCCTCTTTGCCTCAGACTGTTGGCAAAGTGTCTCTTCAAACTGGGAAAGGCCATGCTGCACAGCCTGCCTCCAAGCGGGCTGCTCAGAGGCCAGGGTTTCCCACTTGTTGAGGTCCATTCCTAAGGCCTTCAGATCCCTCTTGCAGATGTCCTTGTATCGCAGCTGTGGTCTACCTGTAGGGCGCTTTCCTTGCACGAGTTCTCCATAGAGGAGATCCTTTGGGATCTGGCCATCATCCATTCTCACGACATGACCGAGCCAACGCAGGCGTCTCTGTTTCAGCAGTGCATACATGCTAGGGATTCCAGCACGTTCCAGGACAAAGTTCCAGGACAAAGTTCCAAACAATGATAGTCAATGGGACTTAATTCTGGGTAGGATTGTTAAAAATTTTCCTGCTTGATGATATCACTTCCGGTCATGACATCATTTCCGGTGGTCTCCACAGACTCTCATTCTAAAAAGTGGGTCCCGATGCTAAATGCGTGACAACCACTGTTCTAGAGTAATTAATTAAAAAAAAAAATCTCTGCTCCCTGCTGCTCATTATACCAAGACACCACCTGTTGTTCTAAGTTAAGACTGCAGCATAGGTATAATATCCAAAAATACAGTAGTAGTAGTAGTAGTAGTAGTGTAACGTGTAGTTTACTACAGCCAAGTTTGGAAACTACGTAAATGTATTATACAAATATTACATTTAGGCTGCAATCCCAACCACACTTTCCTGAGATTAAGCACCATTGAACAAAATAGGACTT
This sequence comes from Tiliqua scincoides, assembly GCF_035046505.1. Classification (NCBI taxonomy): domain Eukaryota; kingdom Metazoa; phylum Chordata; class Lepidosauria; order Squamata; family Scincidae; genus Tiliqua; species Tiliqua scincoides. Next base: position 15,283,818 of record NC_089833.1, read on the forward strand.
ACTTCTGAGTAGACCGGGTTAGGCTTGTGCCCTAAGTATGTTATATTTACGAAGTAATCAGTTCTATACATCAATGGATTTATGTTACCAATTCAGAAATACAACAATAACGTGGGTGAAATTTTAACAATTTAATAGGTTACTGCTGCATTTCTCAAACCGTGGGTCAGGACCCCATGTAAAGATTTCTTATTTCTGCACTGGCCTCTACTTCGTCATCATGCCGAAAGAAAGAAAGAAAGAAAGAAAGAAAGAAAGAAAGAAAGAAAGAAAGAAAGAAAGAAAGAAAGAAAGAAAGAAAGAAAGAAAATTATGGGGTGTAGATGGGCTGGGTGTGAGTAATCCTAAATCACAAAAGACAATTTCAAAAATAAGATGGTGTTTATTTCATAAAATCAGAGTAATGGTATTAAAAGTTTAGAGAAACAAAAGGAGGACAAGAAATTATGAAAAGGGGCTGCCTGTGGGTTCAGCTGTTGCATCCTATCCCCTAATTCTTGCAGCAATGTTAAAACATCTGGGAAGCTTCCTATCTGACATTTACGGAGCAGTGGATAAAGGACGCTGCATTGATTGATTGCACGCCCGGTCTCCTGATGAGCATCGTGATTTATAACACGTGACCTCGTCCCAGCAGGATCCACTGCGGCTCCTCACCTTCCTTTGGCCTTTGCTGTTAACCTTCAGGTACAAATCAATCAAGAGATCAGTCTGGAATACCAATTATCTCTTCAGCCGTCCTGTCACACAGGATGATGGAAACGGTTAGGTTGCTTCTAGATGCTGGTCGCTTGACAGGGAGGGGAGCGAGAAAAGCCAGAGGGGAAATAGGACATAAAGAGGTATGTATCCGCAGGGGATCCATTGGTGTCTGCAGGGGATCCATTGCAGGACCCCCTGTGGATACCAAATTCCACAGATAATGAAATCTGCAACTGGAGGACCTCAGAGGACCTCCTGGATGTGACCAGAAGTTGACGGCACGAGCCGGAAGTTACTTCCAATCACATCCAGGAAGCCTTCTCAGGCCCTCTAGCTGTGGGCTCAGCATAGATACTGACATCTGTGGATGTCTAACCTGCAGATAAGGGGGGCCACTGTGGTAAAGCGAGGTTATTATATAGGAGGCTGTCTTGTACAGCGTTGGGCAAGGGGTCCATCAAGCTGTCTCCTCCAACTAGCAATGGCTCTCCAAAGTCTCAGACCAAAGCCTTTGCTGGATGCACGGTAATATGACATATCAGACTATTCTAATAACTATGTATCACTAACCAGGCTTCCCTAGAAAAGCGCAATGTAGAAAAATTAGTCTGGTGACCAAAAAAAAACCCACACAATTTTCCTGGGGGGTTCTCACTAGGTTCTAGTCCATCTGGGGTTAGGGTAGTTCCAGGCTTCCTTTGCAACCTGAAATTGTTCCCCCAGTGTTCTCTCATCCAGAGGCCTTCTGAACTAGCCACTTAAAGTGGTAGGGCTGTACCCGACCATCTCTGCCAGCCTGTTTTTAATGGTCGGGGACTGAAGCAGGGAATTTCTGCATGACAAGGGAAGGTGACAATCTCCTCCGTCACTGAGTGACATCACTCCTCCCCACACATTGAAATTGCAGGAGCTGGAAGCCTCCCTGAACGCTGTGAAGATGCCCCCCACAATGCAAGGAAGTTGTATAGCTTAGCCCATGAGGTCATTTCGTAACCCGAACTAGTATGACTCAAAAACAGACAAAAAAATCCCCGGTAGTGTCATGTTACAATCTCACAGTCACACGCACACCTTGCTTTCCTGTGACTCACATGCAGCAAAGATGATGTGATTGCACTCAAAGCAATGAACTGATTGCAAATCTCAAGTTTCCAAGCAAGACGCTTGCTGTAGGGTGCGAGGAAGGCAATGGGGCAAGCCGGTGACAGAGTCTGCCTTTCCTTCTTATGGCATTGGCTTGTCTGATCACATTTTCATTTCAACATCAACAGGTGTTTAGGGCAGAGGTTCTCAATGCTTCTCGTGTCATGATCCCATCAAATGAACGAATATGAACCTGGGGACCCACCGCTGATTCTGCCCCCGCCCAGGACCAGATTCATTCACTCGCTTCCTGCCTGCCCCGTTACCCCCTACCTCTTGTGCCTTCACAACGACCCTGCGACATAGCAGCCCAAACAGGGCCAGCCTTAGGACCTGCGGAGCAAGATAGCGAGAAGAGGCTGTGCAGGATGATCTCGAGAACTCAGTTCCGATAAGGCAGAAACATTATTGAATTGGATCCTAGCCCGCTCGTGCACAAGCTCTGACAGGTTGCTGCGACTCCCTCTGCGATCCCATTGGAGTTGCAGAGCGACTAAGATGACTACGGGGCTGGGGCACCTTCCTTACGAGGAAAGGCTACGGCGTTTGGGCCTCTTCAGCCTAGAAAAGAGGCACCTCAGGGGGGACATGATTGAGACATACAAAATTATGCAGGGGATGGACAGAGTGGATAGGGAGATGCTCTTTACACTCTCACATAATGCCAGAACCAGGGGACATCCGCTAAAATTGAGTGTTGGGCGGGTTAGGACAGACAAAAGAAAATATTTCTTTACTCAGCGTGTGGTCAGTCTGTGGAACTCCTTGCCACAGGATGTGGTGCTGGCGTCTAGCCTAGACGCCTTTAAAAGGGGATTGGACAAGTTTCTGGAGGAAAATCCATTACGGGGTACAAGCCATGATGTGTATGCGCAACCTCCTGATTTTAGAAATGGGTTATGTCAGAATGCCAAATGCAAGGGAGGGCACCAGGATGAGGTCTCTTGTTATCTGGTGTGCTCCCTGGGGCATTTGGTGGGCCCCTGTGAGATACAGGAAGCTGGACTAGATGGGCCTATGGCCTGATCCAGTGGGGCTGTTCTTATGTTCTTATGTTTCTTATGCAGCCCACAGGTTGAAAAACACTGGTTTAGAAAAAGACCTAGAAGGATTTATTCCTGGATCTGTCTATAAATGAGAGCCAGAATAAGGAAAAAAGTGCAACCCAAGCTTGTCAATGAATTCCTTATCTGCAAACACCAGTCTTGTCAATAATCCATCGGCTGATCCTTTTGCACCTTGGCTTTGTGCTTTGCAAAGCATCCCCTTCTGACCTCATCAGCTATAGCTTTGGCTTCCTCCTCCCAAGGTGTCCTCTCCTGATGGACAGATTCTTCCTTGTTTTGTTCAAGGTTCTGCCACCCCCCCCCCAGGGCTTTGCTACTCCATGCTCCTACGTAGGGTGCTCAGAGATCCTGGGCCCAGCCAGCTATTTCGCTCTTCCTTGGCATTTTTTAATAATCTCTCTGGAAGCAAGCAGTTCAACTCCATTCTAATGCCCAGATGCTAAGCTTTTGTGTGGGACAATTTATCAGATTTCCCTGCAGCTGATAAAGTCATCACCCTCAAAGCTGCGACTTGCTTTCATCTCCTTTGAAAAAAATACATAAATGCTTTCTCTTATTCCGCTCTCCTCCTCTAAAGCCAACCCATCTCTAGACATTTCTGTGCCTTACAGCAGCACATTTTGCCGACTCAGCCAGCTCAGGAACCGTAATCAAAATCCTTTGGTTTAACTTAAAACGTTTTTTAAAAAACACCCCTTCCCCCCCCCCCAAACCCAATCCTTTTACTCTTTCATCTTCTCATCTAATAGTACAATACGGTACTAAAACTCTCAGGCCTTTGCTGATCTATATAGGAGCTGGTGATAGGAGTATCTACTGGCCTGGGCACCTCTTCCTCTCATGGCCCCTTAGGGCACACGCACATCTAAAGTAGTCTCTGGGAAGGGGGGTGCCCTATCTGTTTCCTTAGGCCAGTGTGGCAGCAACTGTTACCCTGCACATGCCTGATCTTGTCTGATCTCGGAAGCTAAGCAGGGTCAGGTCCGGTTAGTACTTGGATGGGAGACCGCCTGGGAATACCTGGTGCTGTAGGCTTATACCATGATCTCGGAAGCTAAGCAGAGTTAGGCCTGGTTAGTACTTGGATGGGAGACTGCCTGGGAATACCATAGTCTTTCGAGACTGAAGATTGCCAACCATTTTGCTGGGTGCTACCCGAGCCACTGTTTTGAGCTCCCTTTGGACCAGTTTGGAATGAATGAATTGAGCTAGAGACATGCTAGTGAGGTCACTGTTTTCTAGTTGAAAAATGAATGGATCCTAGCACTCAATTTGGACCAAGCACTGCATTCAGTAGTAGCTGGTGTTATAAGTAGGGTTACCAGATACGAAGGGGGGACAGAGTGCCTTTACCTTTAAGTATTGTATAGAAGACCAAATATGGGCAGGTGCAGCTTTTTAAACCCTTCCATGTTGAGCAGCTGCACCTGCCCAGGGAGGGGGTAGAATCAGCAGAGTAGTTCTCCACCATATCCATAACCCTCTTTTCAGGCCTTGAGCATTACACCAGGCTTCCTGGATTTGAGCCAGTTGTGCTTAACAGCTGGAGCAGATCCAAGGAGCCCCTTAGAGCAGGCTGGGACTTTACCCTGGGTAAGGAGAAAAATATCCCCTTACCCCAAGTAGATCTCCAGCCTCCTCCTAACCGATGCTGGACACATCATAGGTCATGTGGCCTGGCTGCACCAGCGCAGGTTAGAATTGTGCTGTTGGAGCACCTCCTCTTCCCTCAATCCAGCAGAAACTTCTCTGACCTTCTCCTGTTGCCACATGTTGATGTGTTTGCCATACGATAGCTGAGAATAAATTCTGATTGCCTTCCTTGTGGACAGAAGGGTTCGCTGAAGTTCAACATCAAGTCATTAGTTAGTCAAAACAAGGGAGGACCTACCACCACGAGCTGCAACAATGTCCTTGAGTGTGCCAGACGTAAAAAGTTTATGGCGTCCTCGTTTCCTGATCGCTCCAGATGCATTCCTTCCGCGTTGTGTAATTTGCCCAGCAGCAAGGAATGCATTACATGACATTTCTCAATTATTGGCATGATTTTAAAAATTCATACGCTGCAGAGAAGATACACAATTACTATGCAAATCGAGACAAAACGTGCGGCCCTCTCTGCTGTAGGAAATGCAGCTTGTGCCGATCAGGACGGAGTTTCAGGGCATACGGGAACGATTCAAAGGCGGAGGGATTTCAGTGGTTTTCTGGGGGTAGGGGCAAGCATGATTGAGCTTCTCCAAGTGGACACCAGCTGGCAACCACCATTCCTCCCTCGCCCAGAATGTTCTTCGAATGACACTACGGCCGAGCAGCGTTCCGGGGGAAACAGACCACGCTTTCAAACATAAATCAAAGAAGCCACACATTCAGCTGGCTTCATGGGACCAGAACCAGTGACATAATGGAATATCCTAAAGGGCAAGTGCTCATCATAAGAACATCAGAAGAGGCCTACTGGATCAGGCCAAAGGTCCATCTAGCCCAGCTCCCTGCTTTTCACTGTGACCCATTTCACTGGGATTACCTAAGACAACAAGAGACCTGCAATCTGTGGCCACTCCCTTGCAGCTGGTCTTCTGAGGTAGCCTATTTCTAAAACCAGGAGGTGCATCTACCCATCATGGCTTGTAACCTGTGAAAGGTTTTTACTCAATCTGTCCAATCCCCCTTTAAAGGCATCTGGGCCTTCAGGTGCCATCACCACATCCTGGGGCAAGGAGTTCCACAGATTAATGCCATGCTGGGTAAAGAAATGTTTTCTTTCATGACCACCTCCCTCAGAGCCGTGCTCACAAAGGCGATGCAGCAGCTGCAACAACAAAAGCCAGCTGAACATGTCTCGATTGGGCCACTTTCTTTTCCTGTTGCTTATTCCTACTTGGAAATGTACTGAGTGACGTCCTTTGACAAATCATATTCTGTCTCAGATTCTCGGAGTGGCTTGCAATGAATGCATCAGCATAGAATAGCAGGACTTTTATAAATGCCAAATAAACATCAAAGGTATATTAGAGAGCAATCTCATGCATGCTTACTCAGCAGTAAGGTCCATTTACGTCCCGCACCTGCATCTCCTGGGATCTCTCATCTAATGAAATGAACAAGCTCAGGAAAAAAAGCTTCAAAGGCAGCACTTGAGCATGCAGAGAACATCACCATGCCTACTATAGGGGCAATCCCGGGGTTCCACTCTCTTCCCCCCCTCCCCGACAACACCCGCACCCCCGAGCAATGTCACTGTTGCAGCCCCTTCTCTGGCACAAAGCAGACCATTTTGCTTTCTTGCTCTTCCCCCCCTCTTGGCAGCACTGATTTCAAAATGAGCCAGCAAGTTCAGGAGAGTTTACACCTGACCCTCCAAAGGCGTTCTAGAGGGCAAGGTCAGACAGCGACTGAAGTTTACTGCTCCAGGTCGGGGAGGTTCGTCCTCTTGCCACACTGTATCAAAATGCAAACATTGCAAATGCCCCCCCCCCCATTTCGACAGCTGACAGCTTGGGCTCCAGCTGATAACTTATTGGTGGAATCTTTTTAACTGGTTACTTATTGGAGCAGGCAACCGCACTGCCAAATAATGCGAAGTGGGGTGCGTGTGTGTGTGGGGGGGAGATAAAATTGCTTTTCTTCCCCCCCCCTTTTTTCCTTCTTCTCTTCTGAATGGAAATGCCAGAACAGATGGAAATATTGCAGATGAGTTTCTCATCGGAGCATTATGAGAACTCAGAAATCATGCATCTCCGAAATGACGGCGTTATTATAAGCCGCGAGTCTGGAAATGATGCCGTACTGCTCAGAATTACCTTTCAAATGTTGCAGAGGCTGGTGGCGTTTCCTAATTCTCACACTAGCACATTCCCCACGGTGGACTGTTTCTGACCCCTTTTGCTGGCAAAGGAAAAACATGCCGCCGTCAGCAACAAGCAAGGAAGCCAGGAAGGTCCTACAGGGGGGTAAGGCTGGGCCAAGGCCCCCTGGCACTTGAGGTAGCCTGCCAAACGCTATCCCTCCCCCTTATCTGATGCTGTGCCAACTTCTGCTCTTTCCGCTCCCTGGGTTGGAGAAGGAAGAAGAGGGTGGAGCGGAAAAGAACGTGTGGAGGAGAGAAGAGAGTAGCGGGTGTTCTAGCCCTCTACTCCCATCCACACTTCCTCTTTATCTGCCAATCTCGTAAGAGTGGTGGAGGCGAGTAGGAAGATGGAGAGGGGCCCAGAGCTCAGAAAAGGTCTGCATATATTGTGTGAAGATGAGCATTCACATTTTGTACATAGTTGTATATATCGTCATTTGTAGAAATTACATGAAATTATGATTCAAGGGAGATGCAAAGGGACCCAAAAAGAGACTTGGTTGTGCCCCCTGATAAAATTCCTCTCAGTGCCCTGGCATCACAAGGGGGGGGGATGCTTGGTCAGTTGCCAAGGGTCCGCTCCCCAAGGGGCACCCACAGCTGACAGCTGCTCACTCCACCCTGAGCGCAGCAGGGTACGTGGCAATCCCGGTTTGATTAAAACCAAGTAGTCTTGGAAGGAGATTAGTCGCTTCCCTTTCCTTGGGGTCACAAGAGTGCACTCGTTCCCACTAGGATGGGGACCAAGGTCGGGGTTGATTGGACCTGTTTATCAAGCAGATATAGGAGGTGGGCAGGAAGATGTGTGATACTTTCTCCTTTCAAAGTCCAAATAATGGCATTAATGCTTCAGATTTTTTTTCCCCTTTCTTCCTTCAAACAAAAATCAGGAGCTGTAGGTCCTCCTTATAGTTGTTGGCAACCTTCAGTCTCGAAAGACTGGTATCGCGCTCTGGATGGTGGTTCTGGAACAGCGTCTAGTGTGGCTGAAAAGGCTGATTCGGGAGTGACAGTCCCTTCTACACTGGGAGCAAGTGCAGTCTGTCCTTGGTCTGTCTCCCTGGCTATGGGCCTTCCTTCTTTGCCTCAGTCTGTTGGCCAAGTGTCTCTTCAAACTGGGAAAGGCCATGCTGCACAGCCTGCCTCCAAGCGGGCCGCTCAGAGGCCAGGGTTTCCCACCTGTTGAGGTCCACTCCTAAGGCCTTCAGATCCCTCTTGCAGATGTCCTTGTATCGCAGCTGTGGTCTACCTGTAGGGCGCTTTCCTTGCATGAGTTCTCCACAGAGGAGGTCCTTTGGGATCTTATAAGAACATTACATATTAGCAGGGCAAGCCCATTGATGTCCATTCAGAAGTAAGTCCCATTGTGCTCAGTGAGGAACCAGGTGCCAGAGCCAAGTTGCTGCATTGGGCCCCCACCCCCAGTGCCTCCCACCTGACCCCTTTATGGCGTGTTGGACCTTTCTGCTGCTACTGGGATTGAGAGTTTGGGGCTGGTCTGGTCTACACATCAAGATGGGTGTGGGCTGACTTGGTCACCCTCTAGACCCCGCTCCTGCCTGTCATCCTGACCTCCTCGGATGCTTTAATAATCATTAACATTTATATATACACCACAACTTTTCCAAATGTCTGAGAGTTGAAGCAGATACCACTGCTTTCTTAATTAAAGTTGAAGGCAACTCTCACTGTTATAACGCCCCCATCTCCGTCTGCTTCAGGCAATGGTCATGTGCAACACCACCTTGGAGGAGGCTCCTCCTGCCTGAGATGCGATCTGGAGATGCCCTCCAACTGGAAGCAGGCAAGGCCAGGAAAAAAAGGACTCTGGCCCAACAGGCAGTGTCTTCTGAGGGTGTCCTTGATGCAGGGGAGATGTCATTCATGGGAGCAATTGTCCAGTAATTGCATTTGCACCGGCACATTAATGATGTTCTTGCAACTCTCCGTCGTCACGTGTGTCCCCTGTGGTGCTGGTTCATTTGCTTGGTGGCAAGCAGGGACTTGTGAGAGAGATTTGTAGGAGTCACTCTCCGGTCTTCCTTCCCGACTGAATTACACACGATATTTATCAGAGACAGTCCCTATTTTCCATTCCACATGCCTGGTAAATCACTGACTTCATTTGGTCATGTTCAGGGCCAGCTCAGAATTTAGCAGCACCTGAGACACTGCCCCAAATCTCTGTCCTAACGCAACAACATGCTGGTTGTCACCATCAAGTCTCCTTCCAAAAGGGAAGAGGGGAACATAATGCAAGAGGAAGTGTGGCGGAATAATGGCGGGCTAGAGTGTCTCTCCTCTGTGTGTCCTAATGTTCTAGCACCCATACTCTTCTCTTCTCTGCTCTTCATTTCCATTCTTACCTTCCCAAGACCAGCCTTAGGAGCTGCCGGGCCCAATTGGAAATATTTTTGGATCCCAGGTTCACAGCCAAGGTCTCCAGAATCTTAGAGATAGAAATAATGTTTGTTATTATAGGCTTTATATCCATCTTGTATAAAGGTCAACAGACTGAGGCAAAGAGGCAAAGAAGGAAGGCCCATAGCCAGGGAGACAGACCAGGGACAGACTGCACTTGCTCCCAGTGTGGAAGGGATTGTCACTCCCAAGTCGGCCTTTTCAGCCACACTAGACGCTGTGCCAGAACCACCATTCAGAGCGCGATACCAGAGTCTTTCGAGACGGAAGGTTGCCAACTGCGATATCCATCTGGTAGAATGGAAAGCAATCAAAATGTGTGCTTGAAAAGTGCGTGGGGTTAATGGGACCAAATGGATCTAAGTACATTTTAATATAAAATGGTATTCATGGAAGCCGACAAGTAAACAAACAAAATGCGAAGACTTGAAAAGTAAATCGTTCTGCTTGTTTTAGTGACTGTGAAATGAGTTGGAAAATATAGTGCAGGACCTTCCTTAGGCGCGTTGGTCCAATTGGCTTAAAGCTGCCCCTCCGTCTTCCATTTTGAATCTATGAAGCAGTGTGAGGAGCAGAGGAGGTGGGTAGGTGGATAGGGACAAGCACCCCCTGCCAGTCCACCCCAAGGCAACTGTCTGAGCCAGCCTCATGGATTAACTTGAGCCGGCCCTGTTGATGTATTTATTGGACATGTATTTATTGGGCTGAATGTATTCCCCCAACACGCACAGAGAGACCAGTGATGTGCCGTGATGTCCAAGGCTGGGGAGGCGAACCCAGAAGTATGGTATGCAATGATGAAGTCACACTACAAGGCATTCAAGGGCAGAGCGCAGGGCTTGAGGGCTGCACTGGGTGATGTTTACAGGGGAGGTGACATCAGCACTGGCCAAAATGGTTACAACTATGTTTTTTAGGGAATAATACCATAATTCCATGTGTAATTTGCAGCAGAATGTCATGAAATCCACTGTAGGCAACCTTCAGTCTCGAAAGACTCTGGTATCGCGCTCTGAATGGTGGTTCTGGAACAGCGTCTAGTGTGGCTGAAAAGGCCAATCCGGGAGTGACAATCCCTTCCACACCGGGAGCAAGTGCAGTCTGTCCCTGGTCTGTCTCCCTGGCTATGGGCCTTCCTTCTTTGCCTCTTGGCCTCAGACTGTTGGCCAAGTGTCTCTTCAAACTGGGAAAGGCCGTGCTGCACAGCCTGCCTCCAAGCGGGCCGCTCAGAGGCCAGGGTTTCCCACCTGTTGAGGTCCACTCCTAAGGCCTTCAGATCCCTCTTGCAGATGTCCTTGTATCGCAGCTGTGGTCTACCTGTAGGGTGCTTTCCTTGCACAAGTTCTCCATAGAGGAGGTCCTTTGGGATCCGGCCATCATCCATTCTCAATAAACTGTATTAAAATATCTCGATTCTATCAAATGCTATAGCCAAAAAACCAGCATTGCCCTGCCCACTGCATGGGAGGAGGTCCATCATGGGGGTGACATGCTGGCCTCCCACACCAGGTGACACCACTGTTCAAGGGGCTACGCAGCACCTGCGCAGTCACTGGGGGGGCTGAGCTGTCGTTGCCTGCTCTAGTAGTCCCTCTGTGAACCTGAGGCTGTTACTGGAGGAACAAGAGGCTGAGACTGTTGGAGCAGGTCAGGAGAAGGGAGGCTCCGCCTCCCCTGACCGCAAGTCTTAAAGAAAGGCACAGCACATCAATATGGGGAGAGTGATGAGCCCTGACCGTGACTGTGGCAACCCATAAACGCTAACAAGGCATCCTTGCCCACACCGCCTGCCAAGCAGGAACAGTTACTGACCAGGGCAGGCCCTGGAAACTGGGGCTGCTCTTGGTGAGCAGGGCCAGCTTGGAGCTGGTGTTCTCTCCCAGTTTGGACCAGTGAAATCCAAGCTGCTTTGCACTTGCAATTCATGCGTGCAAAGGTTTCCTGCGTGCTCAGAAGCAGAAGTGCGCGCCTTAAACGTATGTAAATCTCATTTAATCTCTTCTTTAACACCCTCTCTTCCTACAGATGTTTCAGCTGTGCAGCACCTTTCGGATTCACCTTGACTTCTGCTTGCTGCAATCTGCTGCTAATTCTGCCTGGGAGTGCTGGAGGGAAAGAGAAGCTCCCTCAAAGGTATGTCTGCACTGCCCCCTGCTGGACAGGCAGGAGGTTGCAAGCCCAGAAAACTTGCAGCGCAAGAAGGATCTGCTCTATGATGGAAGGCAGAGGGGTCTGCTGCAGCTTCCTGGGTCCGGCTCCAGCTGCTAGCGAGGTCGGCTGAGCCCTGAGAAAGGGCCCCTTGCCACAACAGCATTGCCATTCTCGTTTCTCATGCGGTTGGTCTGTGGAACTCATTGCCACAGGATGTGGTGATGGCGTCTGACCTGGACGCCTTTAAAAGGGGATTGGACAAGTTTCTGGAGGAAAAATCCATTACGGGTTACAAGCCATGATGCGTATGTGCAACCTCCTGATTTTAGAAATGAACTATGTCAAATGCAAGGGAGGACACCAGGATGCAGGTCTGTTGTTGTCTAGTGTGCTCCCTGGGGCATTTGGTGGGCCGCTGTGAGATACAGGAAGCTGGACTAGATGAGCCTATGGCCTGATCCAGCGGGGCTGTTCTTATTTCACTAGAAAGGTGAAAGCTTTGTAGTCTCCTTCCTGTTTCAGGTCAAGGGGGGGCACTGATAGTGCTTTGTACCCCCCAAAACTTGGCTATCTCTGGACCCCCTTTTCCAATCCTGGAGCTCAATAACTGGTATGTTATTAATGTTCCTATCTTAGCCTATCATAGGCTACAATCCTATCCACACTTTCCTGGGAGTAACCCCCATTGACTATAATGGGACTTACTTCTGAGTAAACATGCATAGGCTCGGGTTGTTAGCCTGCACAGGTACCGTTTTAAATACATGTTTGTACATGTGATTTTTGTCAGTTTTTTTGTAGACAGCTTTGATCTCTTGGAAAAACAGGCTAAACATTGAGGAGAAAGAAATTGAAAAAATGTAAAGGGCCAGCACTGGTCCCTCCAACACCTTACACAGGTAAAGTATCCATTATCCGGTCTGCTCGGGATGGGAAGCGGTCCGGATTTTGGATTTGTCCAGATTTTGAAATATTTGTCATAACGGTGTGCATTTTGTGCTTTGTGTGTGAGAAACAAGGTTCGTGCAGGTGTGCTTACAATACTGAAGTTGCCACCTATTTTTGCAGGACCCCCTTTTCCAGCTGTGTGTGTTGGACAGAAATTCAACTGGTGTGGCTTTGCACAGAGAAAGAGGTCGAGCTGCCTGAGGTGAAGGAACAGCAGTGTGTGTGTGTGTGTGTGTGTGTGTGTGTGTGTGTGTGTGTGTGTTTGAGAGAGAGAGAGAGAGCAGAGTGGGGGAGAGAGGAGGTTGCTTTCACCCAGTTAGCTATCTGATGCCACCCTACTTTCATCAGCATTTGTTCAGAACCCCCATCATTTTCCTTGGCAGACGCCTGCCTGCTCCTAAACAGCGTGTGACCCCCAGCCCCACCTCTTCTGATTTGATACGCTAAGGGATGGCGGGGGTTGTTTTGGAGTGCTGACAGATATTAACTCCTGCTGTGGCATCTACAGCATTAACTCTGCGATGGAAGATGGTTAGCTGTTTGATGGGAAGATTTTAAACTGCCAGCTTTGGCTAGGGACTCATTCGCGGTGACAGCAGGAGTAGATGACAGCGGGACCTCATTATCTTAACAAGACGCTGCCTTATTCGAAAACACCCTCAAAAATAATTGGTTCTTCCTTCCAGAGGATGCTTCTGATTTAAGCACAGCCATATTTGTTTCTAGGTGGCGGCACCTGTGTTTGAATGCTGGACACGTGCACATGGTGCTGTCTCAAAGCACTCTGGTAGGCTGCTTCCATTCACATGACATTCATGTCTCTGAGCGACCCACCCACCTTCTCTGATGACCTCCTGGAGGGTCCAGCCACTCTTTTTCCTTCCTCTGGCCCTCTTCTGTTAGTGAGCACAGCAGTGGTGGAGAGCAGGGATCTTAAGGTTCTCCATGTGCCCTAAAATTGGCACGTGCCCGAAAATTGGAGGGACCACGGCCAGCACTGGTCCCTCCAACACCTTATACAGGTAAAGTAGCCATTACCCAGACTGCTCTTTGCACTCTCACATAACACCAGAACCAGGGGACATCCACTAAAATTGAGTGTTGGGCGGGTTAGGACAGACAAAAGAAAATATTTCTTTACTCAGCATGTGGTCGGTCTGTGGAACTCCTTGCCACAGGATGTGGTGATGGCATCTAGCCTAGACGCCTTTAAAAGGGGATTGGACAAGTTTCTGGAGGAAAAATCCATTACGGGTTACAAGCCATGATGTGTATGTGCAACCTCCTGATTTTAGAAATGGGTTATGTCAGAATGCCAGATGCAAGGCAGGGCACCAGGATGCGGGTCTCTTGTTGTCTTGTGTGCTCCCTGGGGCATTTGGTGGGCCGCTGTGAGATACAGGAAGCTGGACTAGATGGGCCTATGGCCTGATCCAGTGGGGTTGTTCTTATGTTCTCAGTACGGGAAGTGTCCGGATTTGTGCTCACTGCCCTACCACCATTAGAAATTCAGAGCAGTGGCCTGCAACGGGGCTCTGCGCCTAAGGGCCCCCACGCCAGGCTAATCTACTCCAGCCTCACCAGGTACAAACAACGCATCTTGATCGACGTTTTGAATTTTTATTTTTCTCTAAACAAAAAATAAAATCAACTTTTTCACTAAATCCTTTCAGGTGGTTTTTGAAATGGTTTCAGACCCATTGAGCAAGTGGTTCAATCTCCTTTCCAAAGGTAATCTACAATTTTTGTTGGTTTACTTGTTGGCTGACCTGTGTGCAATTTTCTATTAAAATGTGCTTAGATCTAGTTGGCCCGTTAACTCGCATGCACTTTTTAAGTGCACGTTTTGATGGCTTTCGGTCTCACCAGAGAGCTATAAAGTCTATAATAAATTTCATTTATATCTCTGAGAGTCTACAGACTTTGGCTGTGAACCCGGGGCTCTGCACAAAATGTTTCCCGTTGGGCCCTGCGGCTCATAAGACTGGCCCTGACAACAGCCATTATTTTCACTTATATAGGTGTGCGGCTATTACTGCAATAAGGTGTCATTTTTTCACAATATAGTGAAAGAGAAGTTCCCATCATCTACAACTATATCCATTCACCCCCCACAACAGTTTTGTCCTACACAGCCATCTACAGCAGTGATTCTCAAGGTTTCTCAAGTGATTCTCAAGTGATTCTCCTCTGCTGTAAACTTCACATGGTCCATCGTCATTGTTGGCAGCCTTCAGTCTCGAGAGACTATGGTATCGCGCTCTGAATGGTGGTTCTGGAACAGCATCTAGTGTGGCTGAAAAGGCCGGTTCGGGAGTGACAGTCCCTTCCACACCGGGAGCAAGTGCAGTCTGTCCCTGGTCTGTCTCCCTGGCTATGGGCCTTCCTTCTTTGCCTCTTTGCCTCAGTCTGTTGGCCAAGTGTCTCTTCAAACTGGGAAAGGCCATGCTGCACAGCCTGCCTCCAAGCGGGCCGCTCAGAGGCCAGGGTTTCCCACCTGTTGAGGTCCACTCCTAAGGCCTTCAGATCCCTCTTGCAGATGTCCTTGTATCGCAGCTGTGGTCTACCTGTAGGGCGCTTTCCTTGCACGAGTTCTCCATAGAGGAGATCCTTTGGGATCCGGCCATCACCCATTCTCACGACATGACCGAGCCAACGCAGGCGTCTCTGTTTCAGCAGTGCATACATGCTAGGGATTCCAGCATGTTCCAGGACTGTGTTGTTTGGAACTTTGTCCTGCCAGGTGATGCCGAGGATGCGTCGGAGGCAGCGCATGTGGAAAGCGTTCAGTTTCCTCTCCTGTTGTGAGCGGAGAGTCCATGACTCGCTGCAGTACAGAAGTGTACTCAGGACACAAGCTCTGTAGACCTGGATCTTGGTATGTTCCGTCAGCTTCTTGTTGGACCAGACTCTCTTTGTGAGTCTGGAAAACGTGGTAGCTGCTTTACCGATGCGCTTGTTTAGCTCGGTATCGAGAGAAAGAGTGTCGGAGATCGTTGAGCCAAGGTACACAAAGTCACGGACAACCTCCAGTTCATGCGCAGAGATTGTAATGCAGGGAGGTGAGTCCACATCCTGAACCATGACCTGTGCTTTCTTCAGGCTGATCGTCAGTCCAAAATCTTGGCAGGCCTTGCTAAAACGATCCATGAGCTGCTGGAGATCTTTGGCAGAGTGGGTAGTGACAGCTTCACATGGTCCACCTATTCGAAATACCACTGGAAGTTACTGGCAATGACATCATCACCAGTTGCTTCTGGGTTGGGAGGTTCGACATGACACAACAAACACCAGTAAGAGACTCAAGATGGAAAGGAGGGCTTTTTCAAGCACAGAAGGGCAAGCTTTGGAGCTCTGCCCACCAAGCCAAGCCTCCTACCACTGTTTGGTGTGTCGTATTCCTGGCAGCAGTTATCCAAGGGGTCTGGCGAGTACCAACAGACACCACCTCGAGTGGTACCTGTACAACTGCTTGAGAAACACTGGTCTGCAGTGATCTGATGACAAAGCAACCCCTGCTTTCTCTTGAAGTATTTTCACACCCTCGCATAAAACAAGATGGATCTTGCTGCTAAGATTTTCTGATGGTTTGGATGGCATCTTGCAGATTGGGGGCTGGGCTATGGGCTGCATCCTGGGCTTTGCAGCGTGAAGTTAGAGCTGATTTTTGATTAACATTTTTTCCCCTCTCCCTATAAAACACCGTGGTAAGAGAAACACACTCATCTTCCAGATCTGGGACTTCTCTTGACAGCGGGACGGAGTGATGGATGTGCTGGGCCATCAATTCATCAGAACATCACGGCGTGCAGTTAGACCCTGCCATTCATTCCTGTCATTTGAATCCTCTTGATGTGTAAGATCGCATTAGAATCCGGCAGCGAAGGGGCTCAGCGTGTCTCCTTGTCGGAGAGGACTCCACTGCTGCATCCATCTGGCTCAGGAACCCAGGAGGTGGAGGCGGAGTTGCTAATTGGGTTGTTTGTTGAAGGCAAGGCACAAAAAGGTCAGAGAAGCACATGGATGCCTCCTGCTTCCTGTTAGCCAAAGCGGCATTGATAGCAAAGGTAGCCCATGCGGGGGCTGGGTCGCTGCCCTACATGAGCATCTCGAAATCAGTGTCATAGAGCAGCTTGCACAGTGTACTGCTGCTTCGTTTCCTTATTATCTTGCCCCTGGGCAATCACTGGTTGAGCTGCTGCAATGTTACAGAATGTCCCCAAACATTCCAACTTTTCAGAGTGTCGGGGCCCCTCCCAGATGCCCTGACCCCCGACTTACCCGGGAGCAGGCACCCCATGCCCAGGGTGGGGAGGCTTCACTGCCCTCGAAGGGGGCAAAGCAGGTTGGCTTACCTCAACCAGCCAGAGGGGGCTGGCAGGGCCAACAAGGAACACTACAGGAAACAAGCCAGGAACAGGAAAGGCCTTTTCTGCCCCACCTGGAGGAAGGGGATCGGCCAAAGGGGGCAGGCTTGCTCCATAAAACAGGGAGGCCAGGGATGAGAGGCAGTCAGTGTGAAGCAGGGAGCTGTGAGGTCAACAGCTCCTGCTCCTAGGCCAGGTTTGGCAGGGAGGAGGATAAGGGTGCTGGAACCCCCTCTCCCTCCAGCCAATCTGAGGCCTCCCTGGGGAGGAACAAGCCTGTTCCAGGCCCCTCCAGGGGAAGGCCCCTACACAGAGTTATGGAAACAGCGGATTACAGTCGCTCATGAGCGTGGGGCAATTTGGACCCAGGTCTCTCCAATCCAAGCCCAACTTGCAGGGATGGGAACTTGTTTCTGAGACTCAGATTCGAGTCACAAAAAAATAGGTTTTTCACAACTCGTGAGAAACTTGAGTCACATATGCCATTAACTTGGGCTGACTCAGGGGTTATACCCTAAAGATTAACATTCCTGAATAGACTCGAGTCAAGACTTGCTTTGTGTGTGTGCTTGCAACTCTGTTTTGTGTTGATATTGCGTGCTTTTTTTTTTGCCTCTTCCACAAACTTGACTCATTTCTCAAAAAGACTCGGACTAGAGTGAAAATGACTTGAAAAATGGCTCTGGACGAGTCGCGATGGCTGTCCATTATGACTCATTTGCGACTCGAGTCAAGGAGGGCAGGGACTCGAGACTCGGCGCTGTGACTCTGGCACATCCCTGCCAACATGCTTGCCATGACACCACACTGGTTGGGGCAAGACACAAACCCAGAACTTCCTGCTTCCTAGCCTTCCTGGCTATTTCTTGGTCGCCTCCCTGCGACCCCCGTCCAGTATGCCGGCACATGTTCCGTCCATGTTTGTTGTTTCCAAGCAGTAACAGAATGTGCCCAAATGCACCTGTGCAAAATTGTAAGCATCTCTAATTTCGGTATTTGGCAATCAAAAGCCTGTCCCCAATGAATCAATAAAAGCGCTGCCTTCCATTCTCCAGGTGAGGATGGGTACATGCCAAATTAGATGCATTAATCCTCATCTCCCCCCCCTCCCTATTTCTCTGATTCTGATGAACAAAGTGTGGGGAAAAAATAAGGTCTTTTTCTTTCCTCCTTGAAACCAGATGTTATTTTTATGCTCTGATAACTCAGGAACAGCTGAATGGATTTTCTTCAAATGCCTTGCGCATTAGAAAAGAGAAAAGGAAGAAAGAAGGCAAGAAAAATCACCTTTGGGCTGAGACCGATTTGGGCGATTGCGGTATGAAGGAGAGGAGGTTGTGGAGCGGCTTCTGGGGGAGGGATCGGTATATATGAGCATTGGCAAAACGTTTTATGGGTCTGACTGAGAATTAAATGTGGCTGCTGGACTCTGCACTCCGGTATGTGTGATTTCTCAAGAGCCAGGACTTAATGGCTGCCTGTGGACTGGACACCTTTACAGGGGGCAGGTCTTAGGCACACTGGTCAAATGAAACTTCCAGGTAAACATCTGTAGGTGCCATTTGGTGAAAGCAAGGAGTGCCTGCTGCCTTTGTGACTGGTTTGGCAGCTTTCCAAAGGCTTCTAGTTAGCCATGCAGTAAACCACCTGTGGCACCTCATAGAGCAGAGGTCTTCAACAGGTGGGTAACAACTCAGAAGTCATCTTCAGGTGGTTGAGGGCGTTGCTCCTTCTGCCGTTTTGTTCTGAGGCTCAGGTCAGTTGGAAAAGTAGCCAGGACTAGGAGTCGTTGGTAAAGCAAAATCCCCCTGAAGACTTTTGGCTTTGGAGGGGTGCTTCGGCCAAACCCCCAACCTTCAACAGCCCGCTCAATTTTCCGCTCATCACTTTGCTCATTCTTGCTGCGTCGCGCACCTCTCCTCTGCCTTGCCTCTTTTCTCCCTCCACTGATCATGCCCAGCGCATGCCATCCTCATGCCAGTCTCTGCTCCACCTCTCCTCCCAGTTGGCCCAGGAGGAAAGAGAGCGGAATGACACAGTGCACGCTGATTGGTTGGTGCCAGGTGGGGAAAGAGGAGGAAAAGAAGCCACGATAGTGTGGCTGCGCAATGGTCCACACCCCCCTTGCATGGGCTGGCTCATAGAGAGGGGTCCCATGTTGCTAGCTAGTGCCTGAGATGGGTCTTCAGCTCTTGACACAATGAAGGCCATTGCCTGCTGAGGACCGGGCGTGATGTCATTAAGCAGGAAGTGAGATCATTAAGCAGATGACGACCAGAAATAAGCACTTGGTTCTCCCTCAGGAACTCCTTAGCTGCCAATGACAGAACAGGGAAAAAAATAATGAAAACCTTGATCATATTTTCAAGATCTGGGAATGCCCAATGATCATGTGGGCCAGCCTTTCAGCTGCGCACTTCTTCCAACGCGTTACGTTGCAGCTCAGCAGCTGAGAGCCACTGATGTTGGTACTGGGAGAGACCATTTATCACAAGGGCCTGATAAAAGGCTTCCAAGAGGTGTATCCAGCCTTATGTTTGACACTCCTGCCTTTGCCCCTCACGTGTACTTGAAAATCCTCAGAGCCTCACTGGAGACTCTCATTCAGGACCATCAGGGAGTTGTCAAGAGTCATTAACTACGCTCCTGGCTTTTGAGCTGCCCAATACTCCTGTTGCACACCTGCGTATTTTTCAATCAACCTGTTGCACACCTGCGTATTTTTGCAGAGCACTGCGTCTTCCCTGGTTGAGTCGTCCAACAGTTTTGCAGAATGACATTCCAGGGAAACAGTGTGGTGGGACCAGGCAGGTTTTGCTATCTAGTACAGGCATGCCCTTCAAGTTGGCACAAGGATCAGCTCAGGGTGTGAACCTGGCAGCCCAGCCTGGAGATGTCTCAATGTTTGTTTTCCCACATGGGTTCAGCAAAGCCACCTCCAGTGATTCTAACCAGGCGCGCATAAGAACAAGCCGTGCTGCATCACAGGAAAGGTACATACCCAGAAGGGACGTTTAGTACGGGGTTCGTGATGTTGTCCATGCATTGGTTATGGATTCACACAATGTCGGCATCCATCCGTGGTCCACCTGCTCTGAATCCGTGGTTAAATCATCGCATTTATTAACAGGGAAAATCCACTTGGGAACCAATGGTGATACTGCAGCACAATAGCCCCAAGAGTGAACATTCTCTGTTTCTCCATCTGTTTCGAGAGGTGCACACTCACATTCAACAGACCACGACAAAACAGGCAGGGTGAGGTGGCAGGAGAGGATCAAATGATTGTGTCCTCCAACTTGCTGTATCTCAAATCCTTTGTGAACTGGGCAAAGGGACACCTTTCAAAGTGGTGCCTTCTTATAGGGGAGAGCAACTGTCCCTCTTCACCCTGTTTACTACAGACTGTTTTTACGTCTGAAATGCTGATTAAGTATTTGCTGCAAAGAACCGTCAGATATAATCAGCTTCCACCTTTGCAGGGGAGACATTTTGGAAGACAAACTCATCGATCTGAAGCTCAAAATGAGGCTTCCCTCCTGATGTGCCCCTCGGCCTCTCTCCATTTGCTTCCCAGTCGCTTTGCAGCAGCTATCCAATCAGGCTCCAGCCCATAATTTCACAAGGAAAGGGCAGAGGAAAGAAGGCCTCGGACAGTAAGCGCATCGATTCATCGCGGTCCTTGGACTAATAAATAATTACAACGGCCATCGAACAACAAAGGCCTTCAAATTGGATTTCTGGGAGAGAATCAGAAATCCGATCATCCCCGGTCTCAGGTTTCTCTTGCCAGGAAGCAAAAGTGCAACAAAAACCCAGCAAATATTTGCAAATGCTCAGAGGCTCGAAAAAATAAATTTCAGATGAAAACAGGCGGGCTTGATTGAAAGCGAGCGCACTTGATATGCGCAGTCTTTGGCCTCCGTCCTTCCAGGCCTCGACGCAAGAGATTTAAATGAAGCCTGGCTAAGAAGAGGTCATGAGAATAATGGCTTGGGAAGGAATTAATAATTCAAGGCGGAGGGTCGGAGGGGTGATTGCTTGTGGGCTGCGGGAAAGGTTTGACCAAAACAACCCTGGCAATCATATTGCACAGAAGGCAGGTGGAAAATTCTGCTTTGCAGGAGTGCTGCAGTAAATTAAGGGCACAATCCTAACCAGGTCTACTAAGAAGTAGGTCCTATTTTGTTCAGTGGGGCTCACTCTCAGGAAAGTGTGGTTAGGATTGCAGCCTAAGGGTGCAATCCTAACCCCTTAGGATGCTTCCGGCACTGACATAAGGGCAATGCAGCTCTGAGGTAAGGGAACAAACATTTCCTTACTTTGAGGAGACCTCTGTAAGTGACAAAGTGACACCCAACTAAAGGATGCAGCACATGTCCCATTGGCGCCACTATGCCAGTGCTGGAAAGCACTGACGTAAGGGGTTACGATTGCGCCCTAAGCCTAACAACGAGGCTTGTTGCAGCTCAGGTTTTGGCCGGCTTGTCAAAAATCAGGATATGAACTTAATATTTTTCACATTTCCTACTGCCCATCCTCCAAGCTGCTCAGAGTAGTGTACATGGTTCCTCCCCCTTCTTTTGTCCTCACAACGGCCCTGTGAGCTAGGTGAGGCTGGGAGATGGGGATTAGCGCAAAGTCAACCAGGAATCATCGTAGCTGAGTGGGGATTTGAACCTGGACCTTCCAGGACTAAGTCCGATGTTTGAGGGGAGCTGTTGATATAATGCCCCCTTCAGCATAGGCACATGTGGCCACGTTGGGGTTTTCTGACCAAAACAGAGCATGGGACCATCTTTAATTTGTATGGTGCTCAACAATGGTGGCTACACTTGTATTCTAAACTGACCACACCAGAGAATTGGGAGTTTCTTTCCTGGTAGTATTTCACATGCTTAAATTATATGCTGGCCACAAAGTCCCCTCCCCTCTTGATGATAGACAAAGATGGAACAAAGAAGTTGACCGTTTCTAGGTGTTCACTGAGCTCGAGAGGTCTGCAGATGTTTGAGAGCCCAATCCTATGCATGTGAACTCAGCGGTAAGCCCCATTACAGTCAAAGGGCTTACCCCCAAGTAAGTGTGGGTAGGATTGCAACCTGACAGCACAATCCTAAGCATGTCTATTCAGAAGTCCAATTGTGGTTAATCCAATCCAGTGCTTCCCAGGGCTGCAGTGGCACTAAAATGGCACCGAAATGGGAGCTTATACTCCCTTACCCCGTGTAAGACCCAGGCAGCCCTAATGGGTTTCCTTCTATCTTTGCCTGTTATTGAGTGAGTGCAGATTTGAGGAGACCCGTCTTGGATCTCCTGGGCCAGGAGGAGGGTTAGGATAGGATAGGATAGGATAGGATAGGGTTAGATGCTGTCATCTCCAGCCCATTCCCAGTGCATTCTGGGATGAACATCACACCTGGCAGGCACAAAACGCAAGTTGGAAACCACTCTTTTGAAATGTGGGTGCTCTCATCAGTGATCTACACCCCTTTTGCTGGCTAGATCACAATATAGCTGTCCCCTTCCTTCTCCCCCCATGGACCAGGCAGACCTTTCCCGCTCAGACAAAGGAGAATATCAAATGAGCCCCCAAAAGGGGTGGGCAGTTTGAATGTTTAAATAAAACCTCTCTGACTTGCAGCCATCTGAACAGATTTTTAATTTTTCACTTTTTTTTTTTAGTAATTGAAGTAAATAAATCTGTTGGCAGCATATGATTTTTACAGCTGGCTCTGGGTCTCCGATAAGTTGTGCCGTCCTTCCTGTTAAGTCTGCTTCGCAGCTGTTGGACAAAATAAGATAGTGTTTGTTTTTGTCTCTCGGAGGGAAAGTTCATGCGCTCCTTGGACGCGGCTTGCATTCCCTTTCGCACCTTTGCACATACTTCACCCAATTAGTGTGGTAGCTTTTCTCTCCCACGCTCTGCCCACCACTTTCTTCTCTCCTATTATGAAGATTTCCCCCCCTTTCCATGATGAAGCTAAAACACTTGCATTTGAAAAGGCAAACAAGCAACTGTGAACATGTTTTTTGGCAAGAAAAACCTGCCTCTCTCCCGCATTCCAAGTTCTCGAAGCTCACTGGACTCTTTCCAATTTTTTGCAAAAGAGAACTTGCTGTGATAATATATTCTTGTGTGTGTGTGTGTGTGTGTGTGTGTGTGTGTGTGTGTGTGTGTGTGTGAGATAAGAAAATCCCACATCACAACAAAAGAACATGTTAAAACCAAAACAAACTGCAAGAGCAACATTTTCAGACACCGATACGCAAGGCACAGACCATCCAGCATTTTTTCAACATGTTTAACAGCTCAATCCTAGCCACACTTTCCTGGGAGTAAGCCCCACTGACTTTAATGGGACTTACTTCTGAGTAGACATGCATAGCATTGGGCTCTCAGTCTACCATCCCAATGTGAGCATTCTATGACCAGCTCTTCCCTCCTCAAACATGTAATTGAAATCTCAGGGCTGGAGGAGATCAGAAGGTCATAAGAACATAAGAACAGCCCCACTGGATCAGGCCATAGGCCCGTCTAGTCCAGCTTCCTGTATCTCACAGCGGCCCACCAAATGCCCCAGGGAGCACACAGATAACAAGAAACCTCATCCTGGTGCCCTGCCTTGCATCTGGCATTCTGACATAACCCATTTCTAAAATCAGGAGGTTGCGCATACGCATCATGGCTTGTACCCCATAATAGATTTTTCCGCCAGAAACTTGTCCAATCCCCTTTTAAAGGCGTCCAAGCTAGACGCCGTCACCATACCCTGTGGCAAGGAGTTCCACAGACCAACCACATGCTGAGTAAAGGAATATTTTCTTTTGTCTGTCCTAACTCTCCCAACACTCAATTTTAGCGGATGTCCCCTGGTTCTGGTGTTATGTGAGAGTGTAAAGAGCATCTCCCTATGCACTCTGTCCATCCCCTGCATAATTTTGTATGTCTCAATCATGTCCCCCCTCAGGCGTCTCTTTTCTAGGCTGAAGAGGCCCAAACGCCGTAGCCTTTCCTCATAAGGAAGGTGCCCCAGCCCCGTAGTCATCTTAGTCGCTCTCTTTTGCACCTTTTCCATTTTGAAAAGGTCCTCTTTTTCAATATGGAGTGGCGCTCAGGATCCACACCCCCCCCCCCACCGCCAGTGGGCCCACCTTGACTGAATCCTCAGCACTGGTTGCAGTGGGAGGAACCAATGTGACATTAGGGGAGGGGTGGGGGTGTTGTGGGAGGGGGGCAGTGCAGGGCTTTGCCTCCAATTAACCTGCCTCCTTCCCCCCATTCAGGGGCTGCACTCATTAGAATTGTTGTCATAACCAGATCCAAATACACGGCCTAATCCAGGGGTGTCAAACGTAAGGCCTGCACGCCGGACGCAGCCCCCAGAAGCTCTTTATCCAGCCCCCCAGGATTATTGGGCTGTCTAGCAGCACCCTTTCAGCAGTGCCAATTCTGCCAAGGCTCTGGGAGGGCAGAATTGATACAAGGAAGAGATACAAGGACATCTGCAAGAGGGATCTGAAGGCCTTAGGAGTGGACCTCAACAGGTGGGAAACTCTGGCCTCTGAGCGGCCCGCTTGGAGGCAGGCTGTGCAGCATGGCCTTTCCCAGTTTGAAGAGACACTTGGCCAACAGGCTGAGGCTAAGAGGCAAAGAAGGAAGGCCCGTAGCCTGGGAAACAGACCAGGGACAGACTGCACTTGCTCCTGGTGTGGAAGGGATTGTCACTCCCGAATCGGCCTTTTCAGCCACACTAGATGCTGTTCCGGAACCACTCCTGCCCTAAAGCTGGGCACCTGGAACGTAAGGACAATGACAGGTAGACCACAGCTGCAATATAAGGACATCTGCAAGAGGGATCTGAAGGCCTTAGGAGTGGACCTCAACAAGTGGGAAACCCTGGCCTCTGAGCGGCCCGCTTGGAGGCAGGCTGTGCAGCATGGCCTTTCCCAGTTTGAAGAGACACTTGGCCAACAGTCTGAGGCTAAGAGGCAAAGAAGGAAGGCCCATAGCCAGGGAGACAGACCAGGGACAGACTGCACTTGCTCCCGGTGTGGAAGGGATTGTCACTCCCGGATTGGCCTTTTCAGCCACACTAGACGCTGTTCCGGAACCACTCCTGCCCTAAAGCTGGGCACCTGGAACGTAAGGACAATGACAGGTAGACCACAGCTGCAATATAGACAGGTAGACCACATCTGCAAGAGGGATCTGAAGGCCTTAGGAGTGGACCTCAACAGGTGGGAAACCCTGGCCTCTGAGCGACCCGCTTGGAGGCACGCTGTGCAGCATGGCCTTTCCCAGTTTGAAGAGACACTTGGCCAACAGGCTGAGGCTAAGAGGCAAAGAAGGAAGGCCCGTAGCCTGGGAAACAGACCAGGGACAGACTGCACTTGCTCCTGGTGTGGAAGGGATTGTCACTCCCGAATCGGCCTTTTCAGCCACACTAGACGCTGTTCCGGAACCACTCCTGCCCTAAAGCTGGGCACCTGGAACGTAAGGACAATGACAGGTAGACCACAGCTGCAATATAGACAGGTAGACCACATCTGCAAGAGGGATCTGAAGGCCTTAGGAGTGGACCTCAACAGGTGGGAAACCCTGGCATCTGAGCGGTCCGCTTGGAGGCAGGCTGTGCAGCATGGCCTTTCCCAGTTTGAAGAGACACTTGGCCAACAGTCTGAGGCTAAGAAGGAAGGCCCATAGCCAGGGAGACAGACCAGGGACAGACTGCACTTGCTCCCGGTGTGGAAGGGATTGTCACTCCCGAATCGGCCTTTTCAGCCACACTAGACGCTGTCCCAGAACCACCTTTCAGAGCGCGATACCATAGTCTTTCGAGACTGAAGGTTGCCAACAACAAATCTGGGAGGGAGAGATGAAAGGAGGCCTCAGAACACAAGGAAAGCTAGGGGGTATGGTGTAGCCCAGGGGTGTCCAAACTTTTTGACAGGAGGGCCACATCAACTCTCTGACACTGTGTTGGGGGCCGGGGAAAAAAGAATTAATTTACATTTCAAATTTGAATAAATTTACACAAATGAATACATTTGAAATTGAACTTATATGAATGAATGAAGGTCTTGCAATAGCTCATGGCCTATAAAAGGCCTTGCACAAAGCAAGGCCAGCCTTTCCTTTGCTGCCACTGCTGTATCACACACGTGAAACAGCAAGCAGGGGAGGGAGCCCTTGGCTCACAGCTCACGCAAGAGGTTGAACAGTCACCCTCATGCTGAGAGCAGTTGTGTTGGCCCAGCATGGGCTACAGCAAGTACCTGGAGGGCCAGAGGCTCTTTGGATATTGGGGGCTCCCCGCGGGCCTGATTGGGAGTCCCCGAGGGCCGCAAGTGGCCCCCGGGCCGGGGTTTGGGCACCCCTGGTGTAGCCCAAGAGGGTTGAGAGAGGGAGATGCTGCCAAGGTGCTGGGGGAGCCCAATTATTTCATGGCCCACCTTTGGTCCTCTGTGGCCTGCTAGCCATGGCTCGGCATCTGCGGGTACTCAAATTCACGGATGCTGAGCCCATGGATATGGAGGGCCCATTGTAAATACTCTGAAGAAACAAAATGCACACTGAGGGTAACAGACCACTGAAGCCCACCAGTGTCCATGAGATGAAGCTCCCAAATTAAACCTGCAATCCTAAACCAGCTTGCCAGGAAGGAAGCCCTAATGAGATCCTTTTGAGTAAACATGCCTAGGATGGTGTGACAAGTCCACCTATGACTTGAAGTCTTCCTGGAGAATAAAACCTCACATGACAGTCCCTCCATCTATCAGGCAGTGGCCTCAGCCAGCACCCCTCATTTGCTGGGAGACCCCAAACTCTGGAGTCCATTAGGTGCGGCTTGACGGAGCTGGGCAATTGGCGCATTTCAACCACCTGTCAAGGCGCGTCAAGACTTTGACGGCTGCGATGTGATGTTCCTGCCGGCTCCCGTCTGTGTTTAAAAAATCCATCCCTCTTGGAATGTCTTATTTTTGCTGTCATTTTATGGGTCTGTTGCTTTTTCTGTTATTGCTGCTCTGAGGAACGGTAGCCGAACCGCGGGCTGGACGTTTGCAAATAAAATAAGTATATACATGTTGGCCATGGGGCTGTTGAGGGCAATGGCTGCCCGTCAGGGTGGCTTAAAAGTTGGTGTGGGTTATGTGTGTCTGTATTAGGGCATACATACAGTACCAGTCAAGCTTCCACACTTACTTGTTTTCGCCTCTCCCGTCCTTGCACAACTGTGCTGCAGTGTAACTGCTGGGATGGATTCAGTCTCATCCGATTCCCCCGCTCTCCCTTGTCTGTGGTTGATGCAAGCTGCTCGGGGCAGGGGCTTGTCCTCAGAGTCTGCGTTCAACACCTTGCACATAGATGGCCTCTGTGACTGCCTCCCCACCACAGGATGGAGTGCATCTGTGCATATACTGTATGTGTGTGTGTATACTGTGCATATACTCTGTGTGTATAGCCACACTATATGCTGTGTGTGTTTCAGCCACACTAGACACTGTTCCAGAACCACCATTCAGAGTGTGATACCAGTCTTCCGAGACTGAAGGTTGCCAACGACAACTTTGTGTGTGTATAATATATTGTGTATATACTCTGTGTGTGTATAGATAGATAGATAGATAGATAGATAGATAGATAGATAGATAGATAGATAGATAGATACTTCTGTACTGCAGCGAGTCATGGACTCTTCGCTCACAACAGGAGAGGAAACTGAACGCTTTCCACATGCGCTGCCTCCGACGCATCCTCGGCATCACCTGGCAGGACAAAGTTCCAAACAACACGGTCCTGGAACGTGCTGGAATCCTAGCATGTATGCACTACTGAAACAGACGCCTGCGTTGGCTTGGTCATGTTGTGAGAATGGATGATGGCCGGATCCCAAAGGATCTCCTCTATGGAGAACTCGTGCAAGGAAAGTGCCCTACAGGTAGACCACAGCTGCGATACAAGGACATCTGCAAGAGGGATCTGAAGGCCTTAGGAGTGGACCTCAACAGGTGGGAAACCCTGACCTCTGAGCATATACAGAGTAGCCAACAATCCACACACACACACAGTATACACGCACACAGAATATATATATACACACACAGTATATACACAGTCATCATGTTGGCAACCTTCAGTTTCGAAAGACTATGGTATTGCGCTCTGAATGGTGGTTCTGGAACAGCGTCTAGTGTGGCTGAAAAGGCCGATTCGGAGTGACAATCCCTTCCACACTGGGAGCAAGTGCAGTCTGTCCCTGGTCTGTCTCCCTGGCTGTGGGCCTTCCTTCTTTGCCTCTTTGCCTCAGACTGTTGGCCAAGTGTCTCTTCAAACTGGAAAAGGTCATGCTGCACAGCCTGCCTCCAAGCGGGCCGCTCAGAGGCCAGGGTTTCCCACCTTTCCCATCCTGCCAGATGATGCCGAGAATGCGTCTGAGGCAGCGCATGTGGAAAGCGTTCAGTTTCCTCTCCTGTTGTGAGCGAAGAGTCCATGACTCGCTGCAGTACAGAAGTGTACTCAGGACGCAAGCTCTGTAGACCTGGATCTTGGTATGTTCCGTCAGCTTCTTGTTGGACCCTACATGTATATATACACACGCACAAATATATATACTGTGTGTATACCAATGTTTCTCAAACTGTGGGTCAGGACCCATTAGGTGAGTCAGGAGCCATTCAGGTGGGTCCCGTTTCATTTCAATATTCTAGAGTTAATGCTCCCATGGAATGTGACTGCATTTGGGGAAATGTGACAGATCTTTGAACAAGCTACTCTGTATATACTTTTAACAATGACAGTCAATGGGACTTACTCCTGGGTAAGTGTGGGTAGGGCTACAGTTTAGGATTGTGAGAAATTTTCCTGCTTGATGACGTCACTTCTGGTCGTGACGTCACTTCCGGTGGGCCCTGACAGATTCCCGTTCTAAAAAGTGGGTCCCGGTGCTAAAAGTGTGGGAACCACTGGTGCATACACACTCACACTGGATCTGTACACTGTGTGTGCGCATGAGTGTGTGCGTCTAGCTGTCTGTAAGTCAGTGATTTCCCACCTTTGGGCCAAAGCAGGAACACTGCCGAGGCGCAGCCCGGGTTCTGGACGACCTGACAAGGCAGGCCATGCTGCTGGCGGGAGGGGGGGGCTCACACCCCCACCGGCCCCACCGATTCCTGTGGCACCCCCTGGGGCCCACTTGCGGCACACCAGAGTGCCAGGGCACGGTGGTTGAGGACGGCCGCTCTATAGACTGCGCGTGTCTAGGGTGCGGTGGCGTAGCTGGAGGGGGCGTAGCAGGCAGCCTGGGGAGCCATCCCCGGCGGGGGGAGCGAGGCGGAGCCGCCCGGGGGGGCCGGGAGAGAGCCGTGCGCTCCGCTTGCTCACGGCCGGGAAGGGAGGGGCAGCTCCGCCCCGCTCCGGCTCCGGCGCCTCTCCCCTGCGCGCCCGCATCCAGCCGGCTGCGCCAGGCTCCCCTGCGCGGGGCGGCTTGGCTGGGCCGGCCGGGAGGCGCGGCGCCCCGCCCCGGAGGCTGGCCGGGCTGGCTGGCGGCCGGGAAGATGGCCGAGGCGGGCGAGGACGGGCGCGGGGCGCGGGCCCTGCTGGCGCTGCGCGCGGCCCCGGGGACCCCGCCGCCGCCCGCGCTGGCGCGCCTGCAGGGCCGCGACGTGGAGTTCGTGATGCGCGCGGCGGCCGCCACCATCGGGCGCAACTCCTCGCAGGGCGCGGTGGACGTGCACGTGGGCCGCAGCAGCTTCGTCTCGCGCCGCCACCTGGAGCTCGCCTTCCGCGCGCCCCACTTCTACCTGCGCTGCACCGGCAAGAACGGCGTCTTCGTCGACGGCGCCTTCCAGCGCCGCGGGGCGCCGCCGCTGCTCCTGCCCGCCAGGTGGGGCGCTGTGCCCGGGGGCGTGTCTGCGGGGGGGCGCACTCCTGCCCGCTCTTTGCGCTGCCCCCCCAGAGGGAGGGGGCACCCCCTAAGTGGCGGGAGGGAGGAGTGTGCCTGCAGCAGGGCTCCATGCAGGGGCTGGGGGGCGCTGAGGGAGAAAGGGGTGCCCACTCCCAGCGGGGTCCGCACCCCTGCCCACTGTTGTGCTGCCCAGGGGGGAAGGGGGCACCCCCTGAGTGGCAGAAGGGAGGGAGGGGTGTGCCTGCAGCAGGGCTCCATGCAGGGACTTGGGGGCACGCTGAGGGAGAAAGGGGTGCCCACTCTCAGGGGGGTCCACACTCCTGCCCACTGTTGTGCTGCCCATGGGGGAAGGGGGCACCCCCTGAGTGGCGGGAAGGAGGGAGGGGTGTGCCTGCAGAGGGGGCGCGCTGAGGGAGAAAGCCCACTCCCGGGGGGGGGGTTCCGCACTCCTGCCCACTGTTGTGCTGCCCATGGGGGAAGGGGGCACCCCCTGAGTGGCGGGCGGGAGGGAGAGAGGGGTGTGCCTGCAGAGGGGGCGCGCTGAGGGAGAAAGGGGTGCCCACCCCGGGGGGTCCACTCCAATCCACACATGGGGTGTGTGTGCTTGGGGTGCATGTTGAGGGCCCCACTCTGCTTCTGGGAACCGAGGGCACCCCTCTGAGGGTCACCCCCTGGCTCAAGTTCAGGTCTGGTGCCTAGACATGACAGCTGTCTGTGAAAGAAGGGCTGAGGTTTTGAGCCTGCCGGCCAGCTCTGCTTTCTCCTCCAATTCTCAGGTAACTCCATCACCTCGGTAGAGGGGTGCACACCGGCCTGGCCAAGAGGCAGTGCCGACTCCCTAACTCCAATCACAAGCCATAAATTGGTGCTGAGACTGAACCATGCGCTAAAATTCCTCTTCCTCTCTCTCTGCTGCCACCCCCAGTGTGTCTCAGATGGGTTGGTGCCATTTGATGATGTCATAAGTAGGTGTTGGAGCACCTTCCTGATTGCTTGGAAGCCCTGCTAGGTGGCTTTGGGGGCAATCTGCACGTGTCAGAGGCTCATTGTAGCTGGACATGCCAGAAAAAGACTAGTAACATTATTTGTTGATAACAAATAACAAACCCTCGGGACTTAAACCACTCTGTGGTGTTTTGTTTTTGTTCTTTGAAATGGTTCCGGGTCTCCCACATGCTTCGCGGCACTGCCTCTCTGTTGTGGTTCCTCTTTGTGGGGGCTCTGCGTATCCTTGAACACTGTGGTTGTCACTTCTAGCTCGTTCTAGAGCTTTAACCCCACAGGCCTGGGTTGTCAGGGGAAAGCCTGACATGAGTAGTAAGAGCAGATTACCTTGTAAGGGAAATGGTGGGAGTGGGGAATCCCACCCCCCATACAAATGCCACGTGTCTAAAGAGCAGCTTCAGAATATGAGGTTCACACTCTAGCTTGAAATAGCAAGTGTGTGTCAAGCTGAGCCTTTGTGGACTCCATTGCAGTTCATTGGATGCATGTGGAAGCAGCAGTAGGCTGGCATGTGGATACACTGTGTGTCTTTAAGGCCCGGCATGATGCTCTTGTTGTGGTCTGCACGGCTACTGTGCAGAGAGATGTATGCACAGCGCTTCCAACTTTTGGGCTCGTTTTCACAACAGTGTGAAGGCATGCCACTAACATGTTCATTTGAGAAGAGGTGCTTACTGCCCAAGGCTGCCTATGGAAAAGTTCAGACTGGAGTTGACATAACTCCCAGAATGCAGTGCTCTTGTTTCTCAGTTCATTTGATGGTACTGCTCATGCTCCATCACGAGCCCTTAGAGCAGTAGTTCTCAAACTGTGGGTCGGGACCCACTTGGTGGGTCGCGATCTGATTCTGGTGGGTCGTGAGAAACTGGCGGCAGCCATTTTGGAATATGGCAAAAGACCTAGGCGGCGCCTTTTTGGAAGTGGACAAAGCCTGGGCTTCACCTTTTAAGCTTCCAGGCTTAAACACCTTCTGGCTCTGACATCACAGTGATGTCACTTTCTGTTTGATGATGTCATTTCTGACTATGACATCACTTCCGGGTTGCTGACATCACTTCCAGTGGGCCCCAGACAGATTGTCATTCTCAGAAGTGGGTCCCAGGCTAAAAAGAGTGAGAGCCACTGCCTTAGAGTGTCAAAGTATTCATGGAGGTGAATCTTGTGTCAAATAATGCTCTGCCCATGGTGTGTGTTTGTGTTGAAGATCACTGTCCTGCCTGAAAGAATAAGCATGGTAGAAATTGAGGGGAGGGGCTCTACAGATAAAAGAGTGCATAGAGGAATGTTCTTTTTCCTCGCACACTAACCCAGAACCAGGGGTGATCCACTAAAATTGAGTATCAGGAGAGTAAAGAACAGAGAAAAAGGAAATATTTTTTGACCCAGTGTGTCGGTTAGTCTGTGGAACCCCTTGCCACAGGATGTGGTGATGGCTTCTGGCCTACATGCCTTGAAAAGGGGATTGGACAGTGTGATGGAAGAGTTCCATCACAGGTTACAAGCCATGATGGGTTTGTGCAACCTCCTCATTTTAGAGATGGGCTATCTCAGAAGGCCTTGTGCAAGGGAGTGGCAACAGGATGCAGGAGTTTTTTCTGCTCCTGGGGGCTTCTGGTGGGCCACTGTGAGATACAAGAAACTGGACTAGATGGGCCTTTGGCCTGATTCAGCAAGTCTCTTTTGATGTTCTTGTGATATGTTCTTGAGCTGGAGATCCTGAGGTGGGTGGAGATGATGAAGGAAAATGATGGCCTTCCTCCTAGGAGGCTGAGGTCTCAACCTCGAGGGAAGAACAGATGTCCCGGGCCACAGATGCAGATCTTTGGGAAGATCTTTGCTCCAGGCCAGATGTTTTGTTTGGAGGAATCCTACATGAGGGGAGATGGGAGACGTATATGTATAGATCTACAGGACCTCATAGGTACAAGGGGCGCTTAATGATGCTGGCCATGAGAGGAGTCACAGCTTCTGAGATGGATGGTGGAAGTTCATATGGGAGGAAAGAAGAAGGTCACAGAGAAAATACAGTAATACTTGGACTTCTATCCCCTTGACTTTCAAGGGCTTTGCTCTTTCAACTGTTTCCAATTAGAACCACATTTCAAATTTCACCCATGTGCTTTCCTCTTTAATTTTCATCCATACTTCCACAACATTCGTCAATGTTCTTAATGTTTTATTTCTGTTTATTTAGGTATTACATACTGTGTTATATCCTTAGTTATTTGTGTGTTTCGCTGGCCAAAATAAATTTGCAGGCTTTAAAAGGCTCTGCTCTGACATGCTTCCATTTTTGACTTTCATCTCTAACCAGATGAAAGGGCAAGGTATTGCTGTAATGAATAGAGAGCAGAGCACCCCAGGTGCAAAATGCACAGAGGGAATTTGTTTTCAGATTGGGGGGGGGAATTTGAAGAGAAGACACAAAAGTTGTCCGAGAAGGCAGCAGGAATGTTGGATCTATGTGGGGACAGTGTGGAGGAAGCTGGTTCCTTGGCCCTAAGGAGCATAGTTGGTGCTAATTAACCATTGAGCTGTAATGATGGAAGTTCCCTGAGGCAGGTCTGCCAATTCAGACTATCCCCACGCCATGGGGAATTGGTAGTCTGCTTGGGAAGTGAGGCGTTCCTGTGGTTGGATGAAAGATGCCACTGGTGGAACACAGCTAGGGATGTGCTTGGTTGAAGGTGAAGCGAAGACATTGAGGAGTCAACGGTAACATTGTGTAAGGGAAATCAAGAAGGAAGTGAATTGCATTATAAGAAACCTCAGTGCCTTGGATCTCCGGCAGGATAGATGAACCAGCCTGTGGCCTGGAGATCTCCACCTCTTCAGTGTGCAGCTCCATCTTCTGCCTCACTCATTCCTGGTCCCATCTCTTCTGTCCTGCTTCTCGAGGAATGCAGCAAGAGGTCTGCTTCCCAAAGCAGGCTGGGGGGGGGGGGCGGATGGCGGACAGGGGCCCAGAGACTTTGGGGAGCAGTGCAGGGTTCTCGCTTCCTGCTGTGGAGCTCATGTTGCACTCCTGGGTTGCGACTTGGCAGCTCTGCCCAGTAGGAGAAGCTCAGCTGGGGGCTTGCTCTTTGAATCAACTGGTGCACTCTGTCCCGGCAGTGGTTTACAGACCCTGTGTTTTCCTGGAAAGCAGTAGGGAGATCAGTAACGGCACACAAGATTCCCTGAAGGACAGCTGGGTAGCCATGACCAGCCTTCCCCTGCAGTACATGCTTGCAAGACAGTGTGGGACATGTGGAACGTTTCTGTTTTTGCCAGGCCACAGTGAGGCCTGCTCCCTGTGAACGGATCCTGCGTGAGGAACCTCCTGCAATGCTCTGGTGCTGGAGCTCATTGCGGACAGAGCTTACTAAAAGTTTGCAAACCAGTGGCGTGCTGGCATGGCACACCATCCCTCAAGCACATCGCTCCTTAGCGCCTGTCAACGATCAGTGTCGCTGAAGTTGGCCATTATTAGGAGTGTCTTGAAACATGACATTTGGGAGCAGAAGGCGTCATGCAATCGGTCTTCTCGGCACCAGGGACCTGCAGGCATGGCTCGCTTGTTCCTCAGCCTCCCGTTCATTAAATGTGAGTTTTAAAGGGGGGGAAGCAGAAAGTTACTTTCTCTGCAGGCTGCTTCCTTGGGTTTAGTAATTTAGCTATAAATCCCCAGCCGCTTGCTTTCTCCGCTGCAACGGGGGCTTTGAAAATGTTTCTTTTTAGAAGGCGATACCCTTGGACTGTGTCAGCGTAATTAATTTCGCCTTGTAAAACAAGCCTCCTTTTCCCTCTGAGCTGGGGGGCTTTCTTGTAACTTCTCCCACAAGCTTTTGGTTTACTTGTGTTCAGTTTCTTCTCTGCCTTGTTGCCTCCTCTGCCCGCTTGTAAGTCTTGTGCCGCATGGAAGCCAGAACAAGGGCTTTCTGCTCATCTGTGATTTGTGGGGTGGGAGAGACCCCTTCCGAGCACTTGGAGGAAGAGGAGGAGGAGGGATTTGTTTACACATTTTTGGATATGCGGCTCAGAGTCCCGAAAAATCGAATGCTTTCTCTGCCAGTGTTTATGATCAGGGTAAATAAACTCCATGCTCCTCCCTCCCTCCTCCCCGGGTCATAAAACAGATGATGCAACCCTTATTTTCTTCTGCTTTTCCTCCCCCCCATGGAATTTGCCCTCGTTTCTTTACAGGTAAACAGTTCCAGTTTTTTTTATTTCCTGTGCCCTCCAGGACAGACCAGAGTTCAGGCTTCAGAATGCAGAAATTCTGTCTCTTGTCGCACTCAGCGGTGTCGCTTGCATAAAGTGAAGTTTGTTTGCATCTCGCTTATGGGAGCGGGGAGGAGCGTATTTGGGGTGTGGACGACGGGCCTGCATTTCACCGCACATGCCAGATGTAGGCAAAACAGAGCAAGGCTGAATTAATGTGCTATGCATTCTCAATACAGCACCCCTTTTCCAAAATGCTTGGGACTGGAAGCATTTCAGACTTCTTTCCATATTTTGGAATATAGGCTGGGCACCCCTTATCCGGAATTCTGAAATATGGGACCGTTTGAGTGCCAACATGGCTATTTATTTACTTCTTTGCCTCCCAAAATAAAATCACAAACTGTGTTTCTTGCACAAACCTTGTCTAATACACAAAATTATTTTAAAAAAATACTGTATATAATTATCTTCTGGCTATGTGTATAAGGGGTATATGAAACATAAATGAACTTTTTGTTTAGACTTGTGCCCCATCCCCAAGACCTCTATTTATATGAAAGTATTCCAAAATACTGAAAGAATCCAGTATCCAAAACACTTCTGGGTCCCAAGCTCTTTGGATAAGGGATGCCCAACCTGTATTTGCATACGCATAATATCTTGGGGATGGGATCACAAGTCTAAACATGAAATTTATGTTTTATGTAACCTTCTACTCATAGCTTGAAGGTAATTTTATACAATAATTTAAATAATTGTGCATGTCTGTTTTGTGTTTTTGACTGACTGAGGTCAGGTACGGAAAATTCCACTTGTGGCAGTCATGTAGGCGCTCAAAAAGTTTTGGATTTTGGGATTAGGGATGCTTAACCTGCATATATTTTTCCATGATGATTTTGTTGAAACCTCATTCATGGTCAGATCATTTACTCTTGGCAGGAGGGTGGCAATTGATTTTGTTGAAACCTCATTCATGGTCAGATCATTTACTCTTGGCAGGAGGGTGGCAATTGCTTTAATGCCTTAAAAATTGATTTGGTTGTTCCTGTAAGGATGATGTGAACTGTATGTTCACCTGCAGAAGTGAAATATACCGGTCTGGTAGTCTCAGTTTAAAAACATTCATAATATGAGGAAGCCTTTGGGAATCCCAGTACAGGTTTAATTATTTGGAAAAGAAATAAAAATGGTTGAACTTCAGGAAATCAACATCAAAATACTTTTTTTTTCCTTCTGCTTCATTGTGTTCAAAATAGGCACTGACTCCAGCAAGAAAATGGCATTACTTTGGGGGCCAGAGTACCTCCTATATCCCATCATCCTTTCCAGTTCTTTGGGTATAGCCGGAGTTTGCAGAGTGATGGATCCCCAGTAGGGTCTAACCAGGTTGCATCTATAAGCTGTGTGAGTTACTCTTGCCCTGAGACAGAATGTCGCCCTGTTGATCAAGAGGATTGTCTTAGCTGTGTAGGTGTCGGATGCACACATTTCATAAAGGAGACAACATAACTGTGAAATATAATTAAGGCCCCAATTACCGAAAGGGAGGTGTTTTCTTATAGGTCAGCAATTAGTCAATCAAAGCAGCAAGCTCAGCGGAAAGGCAGGTCTTGAAAAGTCCTGGGAGTCATTTTAACACTGGTTACAGTGGTATCTGCAGGAGTTCAGTTCTGGTCCCCCCCCTCCTGGGATATCTATACTGTATTAGCAGATACTGGAGTCCCTTTTAAAAATATTTTTAAAGAGTTAAGATCAATGTGCTCTTATGTGCCACTTCTGGATTGCACGATCCCCTCTTGACCCTGGCTTGCCCCAGAATGCATAACAATGCATTGTAGGGAAGGCGATTTTCTTACTGGTTTTTTACTTTTGAATGTTTCTGAAGGGGTTCCTTGCATCCTCAGGTAGTGAAATCTGTGGATGCCTGACCCATGGATAAAGCATAACTACCATACTAACAGGAAGTTCCCAGTCCATTGGATGCTGCCACTTGCAGAAATATTTTCCTTAGAATTTTGACTTTTGTTATTAGAGAGAAAGACAGGTTCTAATCCTCTTGCTGCAGAAATGAGAGCACCTAAGCACTCTGAAACCAGAGAGAGTCCGGGCTGCAACTCCAGGAACTACGGGGCCTCCTTTAGCTACTAGGTGTCTCTGCCATGATCAGGTTTTTTTTTTAAATTTTTGCACATTTTTATACCACCCAAGGAGCTCAGGGTGGTATACATATAGTTCCTCCCCTCCTTTTGTCCTCACAACAACCCTGTGACGTAGGTGAGACAGAGAGATAGTGCCTGACCCATGGGTCACCCAGGAAGCTTTGTGGCTGGGTTTGGTTTTTTTTGTGTGTATGGAAAAGCTTTTTAAAGCATGACTACTTGCCCACCTGCATGTTGGTATGAAGCTGTTCATAACTTTGCTCCCTTACTGTGTGTAATGTGTAATTATGGGGTTTGTCACTGGTTTGGGGGAGTTGGTGCTGGATGAGGCAGGAGCATACAGAACACTCTTGCACTTCTGTGGCACTCTGCAATATCAATCTTTTTTGCAATATAAGTACAAAGCACTTGAGCGTTGTAGTATTTTTCTATTCTGCTTGCAGTACGGAGTTACAGTTTTTGTTTTAACAGATTTAAAGCACGTATTTTCTTAGCTTCGTGGGGCGAAAGGTTGTACATACACACAAGCTGTAAAGAGTTTCTAAAAGAGTCACAGTGTGTGTGGGGGGGAGGTGGGAAGGAGGCACGCCAAGAGTTAGACCGGTTTTGCAAGCCAGAACGGAAGTAGATTTTATCCCCCCCCCCCGTTTCCTTTCCTTGATGGTGTGACTTCAAACAAAGTGAAAAGCTTTATTTGGACAACTCAAAACAACGTTTGCAGTTTAACTGGTCGGTTAAAATGCTGATTGCTAAAAAAACCGAACAGGATGACCAGCCTCTCTTGTGTTTTGATGACCTCATAAGTCACTTGGGCGCTCCATTCTTGCGGTTAAATGATGTTAACAGGATACGTGTGTGTTCATGCGCTGTGGATAAGGGAGAATAACAAGCTCTGTTCTCTGCTTTCACCTCATAACCACCACTGCAGAATGCTCTTCTTGTGTTTCTGAAATGCTCTTTTATTATTATTATTATTATTATTATTATTATTATTATTCAGTATTTATATACCACTTTTCAACTAAAAGTTCACAAAGCGGTTTACAGAGAAAAATCAAATCACTAAGTGGCTCCCTGTCCCAAAAGGGTTCACAATCTAAAAAGATGCAAATGAATACCAGCAGACAGCCACTAGAACAGACACTGCTGGGGGGAGGTGGGCCAGTTACTCTCCCCTGCTAAAAAAAGGAGTGACTAAAAAAAGGAGTGACTAAAAAAAGTGTGACTGTCCCCCCACCGCAGGTTGCAGCGCAAGCCCCATTTAGGCCCTAGAAAATTGGATAGGATTGGGCTCTAAGTCCCATTAGAATCAATGGGGCTTACTCCCAGGAAAGTGTGGATAGGATTGGGCTGTCAGTTTCCTATTGAACCTGCAACATAATATTGAACTAGGAATGTTTCAGCCCAAGCTTCTTCTAAGATTACTCTGTTCAGTATGTGCCCATTTTTTTTTTTAAAGGTGCTTTTATTTTTCATTGATTTCTATAAGGATATTGAGCATCTTACTTAAATGTCTCTCATTGTGGCGCAGAGAGCTGGGGTAGCAGCATGAGGCCAGGAGCCTAAGCAACAAATCGGGACTTCTGTTTAAATCTTGCTCTGTCCTGAACTCCCTGGAAGGCCTTAGACAAGCTGCTGCCTCTCAGCCTCAGTCTTCCCCATCTGCATTATGGGGATAGTGGCGCTTCCTCACTTATAACAGAGATAACCAGTGTGCCACAAATGGCCTGCTGGTGTGCCTCATGGGTTTGTGGGAGGGTCGCTTGTTAGTAGGGCCATTGGGGGATGTGATTCTTGTGCCGGCTGAGTGGGGTGCATTGTCAATTGTGTGTGTGTGTAAAAAAAAACAAACTGATGGTGAGGCTTGACCATTTTTGCACCTTGTCGGTGTGCTGCGAGATGAAAAAAGTTAAAAATCGCTGCCTTATGAGAACAACATCAAAATAATACACGCATAGCCCTTTATATACTCAGAAAGTACTATATAAATGGTAGCTGTTATGTTAAAATTGACTCTTTCCCCAGTTCCTAAAAGTAGTGTTTTTTTGGCTGTTTCTCTGTAGTCTGTATTTTGGCCTATTTCACTCATATTTTACAAAGTAAGATTTGCAAAATGCAGAGTTTCCTGGCCTGAGGAGCGTGGTGTAAGTTTTAGGGGATGATGGTGGAGGGGTGGTATGCAACAGTGGAAAGGGCAGGCCTTGCTGCCTAAATGTTTAAAAACATGGTTTTGCAAGGGATCGTCCAGTATGACAGGCAGTGTAATACTTTTGTTGATGAAAGTGTGCTATGTCTAGGCAAAAGGTGTTTTGCAAATTCTTCTAGCATGGTATGTGGCTTTCTTGGTATGACAGCACTGATTCAGCTTGTATTGTATTCTACTGTTATTTTTTGAGAGTTAAGGCAAAGTCCTGGGCAGGGCTGGAAAACCAAAGTGCACCTTAAAAAAAAAAATGATGTTGCACCGTGGAACCTAAATATATTTTTTTAAACTCTGTACAGAGCCCGGTTTCCAGGAATCTGATTTTTGTATTGTTGTTTCTTTAATAGATGTGTTTTCTGCATAAGGTAAAGATCTTGTCCCTCAGGTTGTGGGGCTGTTGGGTGCTGGTGTTTAACAAGGCTGTCTTCAGTCAGAGGGAAACGGATGGAACAGGCTCTCTCCTTTGCTCTTGCAACCAGGAAAAGATTACTCTGGATTACACAATGGAGGAAAAAGTGTGCCTGCTTTGTCTAATTTATTCTAGGCAGAGAATTTCCAAACTTGAATCATGGACCAGAGTCTTCCACAAATTTTTGGAGGAGGGGTTTATCGGTTATGGCTAACCATGATAAATGGGTGCAGTTTGGGTACCAGATACCTGTGAGTGCCAGGCAGTTGGGACAAATGTTATGGCTGATGCCACTATATCCTGCTTGTAGGTTTTCTAGCAGCATCTAGCCACGGCCACTGATGGAAACAGAATGCTGGGTTGGATGGAACTTTGAACCATAAGGAGAGCCTTGCTGGATCAGGCCAAAGGCCAATCTAGTCCAGTTCGCTGTGACTCACGGTGGCCCACCAGATGCCTCAGGGAGCGCACACAACACAAGAGACCTGCATCCTGGTGCCACTCCCTTGCACCTGGCATTCAGAGATAGGCTACCTCTAAAACCAGGAGGTTGTATTTACCCATCATAGCCCGTAACCTGTGATGGATTTTTCCTCCTTCTATCTGTCCGATCCCCTTTACAAGGCGTCTAGGCAAGTGTACATCACCACATCCAGTGGCAAGGGGTTCCATAGTTTAATGGCATACTGAGTAAAGAAAGACTTTCTTTTGTCTGTTCTAATTTTCCCACCACTCAATTGGAGTGGCTATCCCCTGGTTCTAGTGTTGTGCGAGATGGTAAAGAATGTCACTCTATCCCATGCATAATTTTATATGTCCCTTTACAGGTGCCTTTTTTCTAGACCAGGGGTCTCTAAACATTTTGTCTACATCAAATAGCAGGTACAGTGTCAAGGGCCGGAAAAAAAGATTAAATAATAAAATTTAAATAAATTCATTAGAGATGGAACTTAGATGAATTAATAAATGAATGGGCTCAAATTCCCAGGATTTCTCCAAGCACCAACACAGCCCAAGAAATAAAGCACACACTTAAATGGCCCCCATTTCCCCACCCCAGAAGCACAACTCCAGTTGTGTTTGGTCAACTGGGCCAGAGGTTCTCAGGAGATCAGAGGCTGGCCATGGGCCAGGTAGAGGCTGGCCGCGGGCCATATCTAGCCCCTGGGCCGGAGTTTGGAGACCCCTGTTCTCGACTGAAGAGCCCCAGATGTTGTAGACTTCCTCACAAGGGAGGTCCACCACCCCAGTAATCATTTTTGGTGGCTCTTTTCTGCACCTTTTCCAGTTCCACTATATCTTTTCTGAGATGTGGTGAGCAGAACAGCAGGCGATACTCCAGGTCAAAAACATTATTTTAAAAAAACAGATTTAAAAAGAGAAGCAAAACATTGGGGAGTCTTGTCCACAGTTTCTGGACACTGCAAGACTTGGGGGAGCCAAGTTCAGGAAGTGCATTACATAAGGAAAAAAGGAAGAGCCCAGCCCTTTTGGGTGGTGGTTAAATAATTTTTTTTTTTTTTTACAGGGTGGGGAGAAGTTAGGCAGCTGTCTCAGGCCAGCATTGTTTGATCTGGGACGGACACCTCCAAGTGCCTAGCACCACCTCGAGCCACCTGATGTGTGCTAGTCTACTTTTGGAGCTGTTTCTCTCTTTCTCACAGTGTCTCTACCAGCAGCGCCTGTGTGTTCTGTGTTTGTGGAGCCAAAGGGCGCCGTATCCTGAAATCCACAACAGAGCCCGTCCCTGCTTGGCTTGGCGCTGCACAGATGTGAAGGAGCCAGTTTCCTGTCTCCAGTTCCGAGCGGCAATGTGGCATCTGTGGGTTGAGAAATGCGCCTTGTATGCTTTGGAGCTTTCTCCTTCCCTTGCGTACCGAAGAATGTGCGTTCAGGCCGCTCATGTTGGTGAAATCTGGATTTTCTCAGTATGAGCTGTTTGCAAATGGCTCTTTAAGGTTTAACAGAAGGATCTCTTATTTTAAAAAAATGTGGTTTCCTTTTTTTTTTTTTTGCAAGTTGCAAGTAAAAACTCAGTACTCGCGGAACTACTTTCCCTTTGCCGTTCTTTCAGGTTGATTACTCTCTGGCCAGGGATATGTTGGGATTCATACATAAGATGACTGAACACAGATTAGTTAAGCCTGTTCTAGCACCCTTGAATGGCCTTGCCTGTGTTTGCGAGCGGCTAAATGGATTTTTAGCCCCCCACCCGTCTCATGCAGACCAAAACTGGGCAGAGAATTGGCAAGGAAGAATTTTCTGGATGGGCTCATTTTGCATAGGAGTGGGTTAATTGGCTGAATGATGCCAAAGACGTAGGCAGATCCCCCCCCCCAAGCCTTTTATCTGGTACTGAGTTCTTCTCCCCCCCCTTCTTCCTTGTAGCATGTGATAAAAAGCCATGCCAAAGCAGGAACATTTTCTCACATGGTGTTACAAAGTGCGGCTGAGCTACTCATGGCGTTTGTGTCATGTATTTTAATGTTTCATTATTCTTGCATCCTGTCCTTCCTCCAGGGAGTTCAAAGTGGTACACGCGGTTCTCTCCTGCTCCCTTTGATCCTCGCAACAACCTTGGGAGGTGTCACAGCTCTGTTGCAAGCCCCACCCATTTCGCGTGCTGAGGATTCTGAGTTCAGACCCTGCTGGCAGCATCTCTGGATAGAACAGGGAGCCTACTGCCAGTCATGGAACGGCTGCTGTTCTTGTTCATTTATGTAGCTCCATCAACGTAGGTGGCACTTTCTGCAGAGTGAAAAAATAGATCCTGCCCCAAGGAGCTTACACTCTAGTCCGCAGACGGAGGGAAGGGGACGGAGCATGGCATAGAAAGGGGCAGCGTATGCTTTTCAGTCACAGGAACTTACAGCCCAATCCTAACTAAAGTCCTGCGCTGCAGTCTTGGATCAGTGCCAGTGATATCACTGGCGCAAATCCAGGCCATCCTGTGTTGGGCTTTCAGACCCAGGAGAGGGGGATCGGATGTGGTGGTAGCCTCATCTTCCATCCCCACCCTCTCCCAGGTCTGTACCACCCTCCCTCACCCCATAATGCCTCCCCCTCCCCCCTGTCGCCAGTGGAGAGACTGTGTGCTTGGGTGGGCACAGGCCTTGCCACCGGCAACACGGGCTTCCACACTGCCACAGTGTGCCATATGGCACATTCGTCTGTTCCACAGGCATAGGATTGGGCCGTCAGTTATGGTAAGGGAACTTGGGCATGATGCCGAACACTTTGAAGGAAGTGGGAAAGCATCCCTCAGGTGTTCAGAAGCAAGGAAGAGAGGACAGAGCTGTTTCTTGCTTGGGATAAGATGCCTTCTTGGGTTAGAGCAGAGGTGCCCAAACCCCGGCCCTGGGGCCACTTGCGGCCCTTGGGGGCTCCCGATCTGGCCCGCGGGGAGCCCCCAGTCTCCAATGAGCCTCTGGCCCTCCGGAGACTTGCTGGAGACCATGCTGGCCCGACAGCTGCTCTCAGCATGAGGGTGACCGACCACTTGCGAGAGCTGTGGGACAAGGGTTCCCTCCACTGCTTGCTGTTTCATATCCGTGATGCAGCAGCAGCAGCTAAGGAAAGGCCAACCTAGCTTTGTGCAAGGCCTTTTATAGACCTTGAGCTACTGCAAGACCTTCATTCATTCATACAGGTTCCATCTCTAATAAATTCATTTATGTAAATTT
Source organism: Tiliqua scincoides (assembly GCF_035046505.1). Lineage (NCBI taxonomy): Eukaryota > Metazoa > Chordata > Lepidosauria > Squamata > Scincidae > Tiliqua > Tiliqua scincoides. The sequence continues at coordinate 15,327,040 of NC_089833.1, forward strand.
ATTCCAATTTTAAATGTAAATTCTTTTTTTTTTTCTTCCTGGCCCCCGACACAGAGAGATGATGTGGCCCTCCTGCCAAGAAGTTTGGACACCCCTGGGTTAGACTGAGAAACAGTGACTAGCCTGAAGTCACCCAATAGACTTTGTGTTGGACGATGTGGCTAGGGCTTCTCCAGCGTGCATAACCACAGCACCGTGCTCTCTCTCTCCATACAGTCTGTTTATTATTTAATATCGGCTCAGTGTAACTGTAGTGGATATCTCCGGCTCAGAAAGTACAAAACCCCAATGTTAATAATAATAATAAAACTTTATTTTTATCCCGCCCTTCTCCCTAACGGGACCCAGGGCGGCTAACAACATATTAAAAAAAAACAGATTTTAAAAACATTAATACATAGCAGATAAAAACATTTAAAAACACACTACAGAGGCCATAAAAACAGTAGTCAGATTAAAAGACAAAGTAAAAGAGCAGATCACCGAGGAATCAAGCCTGTAAAACTAAAAGATGTATAAAAAAGTTAAGAAGGCCAGAAATCAGAAGGCTTGTTTAAACAACAGTGTTTTCAGGCCTCTCCGAAAACTCTCAAGAGAGGGAGCCATTCTCAAGTCAAGGGGAAGGGAGTTCCATAATGTTGGTGCCACTACCGAGAAGGCCCTATTTCTTGCAGCCACCCCCCGGACCTCCTTGGGTGGCGGCACTTGCAAAAAGGCCTTCTCTGATGACCTGAGAGGGCGAGCCGGATTGTACGGGAGTAGGCGGTCTCTAAGATATCCTGGCCCAGAGCAGTATAGGGCTTTAAAGGTTTATCTACCTGTGAAAGATGTACACTCACCATGTGCATCTGATCCTGTGGTTGTTTACAAGCTGGTGAGAGGCTGCGGAAGAGGCATAGAATATACATTCTCACCAGGGGTGTGTCAGTCCTGTGTCAGTCTTGGGGCTTTCGGGCCTCAGTGCTGCGGACTTTAAATGTGCATAGTGGAAAAGGTTCATTATGTATGTTTTATGTCTTGCCTGGCTGACTTCAAGAAGGTGTTACGAAGGTGCTGTGAGTTGAGGACTTCCTGCTGCATTTGAATGCAGTTCGTTTATGTCAATTACTTGCCAGGTGGTATTAGCGTGGAAGTGTGCGCTGGGGCACAAGCTGAGGTGTTACGGTTATTCGTCTCCCATTATCTGTGAGCATTGCACATCAATCTCTTCTTAAGACGGCACCTCTGGAAACGGTTCGCTGAGGTGTGCTTGTACATTCCTTACGGCAGTTAATTTTTTATGAAACGCCTGCTTTTATTAGACATTAAAAGCAGTTAAAGATCTTAACAGGGTAATTAATATCCGGGGTAGCGGCACAGTTTTTGTATTAGTGGGATTCCTCATGTATAATTCTGCTAAGCCTCTTCTTTGCTGCTCAGAATCCTTGCATCCCACCTCAGGATTTGTAGCTGGGGCAGAATGAAACCGCACACTGTTTTATTTGCAAGTCTCATTTAAATCAGCAAGTTTGTTCTGCTGTGATTTTCAGTAGGCTGACTCAAAAGCAAGAGTAAGGGCCAATGACCTGCATACATAATATTAAGCAAATTATTAAGTGTTTATATTTGCAAGGAGGAAAAAAGATGGCAGGCTGTGAATGGCTTCTTAAAATGGTAGGCTTTGTCTAAAAAGTATACTCTAACGACAAAAGTACTGTTGTTTTCTGCAGAGAATGAAGCACATTTGTCTCTGCAGGCATAAGAACTAGAAACTTGATTTTTTAAAAATCACACTGAAAATTTGTTTTTTCTTTGTAAACTGCTTTGTGAACTCTTTTGTTGAAAAGTGGTATATAAATCTGTTGATGATGTATGTAGGCAACCTTCAGTCTCGAAAGACTATGGTATTGCGCTCTGAATGGTGGTTCTGGAACAGCATCTAGTGTGGCTGAAAAGGCCAATTCGGGAGTGACAATCCCTTCCACACTGGGAGCAAGTGCAGTCTGTCCCTGGTCTGTCTCCCTGGCTACGGGCCTTCCTTCTTTGCCTCTTAGTCTGTTGGCCAAGTGTCTCTTCAAACTGGGAAAGGCCATGCTGCACAGCCTGCCTCCAAGCGGGCCGCTCAGAGGCCAGAGTTTCCCACCTGTTGAGGTCCACTCCTAAGGCCTTCAGATCCCTCTTGCAGATGTCCTTGTATCGCAGCTGTGGTCTACCTGTAGGGCGCTTTCCTTACACGAGTTCTCCATAGAGGAGATCCTTTGGGATCTGGCCATCATCCATTCTCACGACATGACCGAGCCAATGCAGGCGTCTCTGTTTCAGAAGTGCATACATGCTAGGGATTCCAGCACGTTCCAGGACTGTGTTGTTTGGAACTTTGTCCTGCCAGATGATGCCGAGAATGCGTCTGAAGCAGCGCATGTGGAAAGCATTCAGTTTCCTCTCCTGTTGTGAGCGAAGAGTCCACGACTCGCTGCAGTACAGAAGTGTACTCAGGACGCAAGCTCTGTAGACCTGGATCTTGGTATGTTCTGTCAGCTTCTTGTTGGACCAGACTCTCTTTGTGAGTCTGGAAAACGTGGTAGCTGCTTTACCGATGCGTTTGTTTAGCTCGGTATCGAGAGAAAGAGTGTCGGAGATCGTTGAGCCAAGGTACACAAAGTCATGGACAACCTCCAGTTCATGTGCAGAGATTGTAATGCAGGGAGGTGAGTCCACATCCTGAACCATGACCTGTGTTTTCTTCAGGCTGATCATCAGTCCAAAATCTTGGCAGGCCTTGCTAAAATGATCCATGAGCTGCTGGAGATCTTTGGCAGACCTGGATGATGATGATGATGATGATAAAGTTCTGCTCCCAGTTTCAAATTCTGTGCTTTTTGTTGGGACTGCACAAAAAAATTGTGGAATAAACCGGGGGGGGGGCAACCTTTCAACTTTAGGGTTCCTGGACCTTTAATAATTGTATGGAAGAGTGAATTTTAGCAGGTGCAGCTTGTCTCACAGATGAGAAGCTGGCCCTGCTGAAATTCCCTCTTCTAAACACTTGTTAAAAGTTCAGGAACCCTAAAGTCGAGAGGTTGGCCACCCCTGGAATAAACTACGCACAAAAAGCGAGTGTTTATAGATCTGCTTTGTTCGCAGAATTTATACTGGGTGCTGAATGTGGGTGAATTGGTTTACCCTTTTTAAAATAAATTTTCAAACTTGTGCTTAGTGCAATCTTGTAATTAATTGATTTACTTTTGTTGTATGGAGAGTTTTTAAAATGTTACAGTTTGATGATGTCATTTCTGGCCATGACATCACTTCCAGGTTAATGGCATCACTTCTGGTGGGTCCCAACAGATTGTCATTCTAAAAAGTTTGAGAACCACTGCTCTAGGGGTATTGCCTCCTATATTACCCCGAAACAAAGATTAGCTGGTAGACATTATCTACCTCTATCAAAAGGTATTCGGAAGAGGATACCTAATATTTTTGGATATGGCTTTCTACATGATTTTGCACTTCCAGTGCATCCCTAGTCCTTAGGCGGTTTTACACTCCAGATGAAGAAAACGCAACCATTTAACGAGTCCAGTTCATAAAGTAGCTTAACAGCTAAATCTCCCGGGGAGAGGCATTGTGTTAGCATCTTTGTTGGATACACCAGACTGGTTTAATTGTTATGTAAATTACACTTGCTATGCCATCAACTTTCTCTTAATGTGCCATTCATCACTGCAAAGTTTTCTTGGAAGGAGCCAGCTGTTCTCCCTCTGAGGTCTCCCAAAACACCTTAGCTTTCCAAAACCTGCAGTTACCCTGAAGTAAGATCATAAATTTTAGGTGGATGGGTGGGTGCGTGGGGGAGGGGAATCTAATTCACAAACTCATTCCAATCCCTCAATGCATTGCAGGAAGTTAACTAGTCATTAAATGCAGGGAAGGTGACTAATAGGCTCATTCAGAAATCAGAGTAAGTAGACAATTGCACCAACAGGGCTTTATGCCCCTTACAAAGAAGAACCCTCCCAAACAGTTGCTGATCTGTTTTTAAAAAAAATTCCCCAAACATCCCAAAGGCTTGGATCCTATCCACAATTAAGCCAGGAGTAAGCCCCATTGAATTGTTGTTGCCATCCTTCAGTCTTGGAAGACTATAGTATCACGCTCTGAATGGTGGTTCTGGAACAGTGTCCTCTCCAGTGCGCAAAGCCTGGGTAAAGTAGATATGGAGGATGGACTGTTACCCGTGCAGCAAATCCCCCCTCTCCACGTCGCTGAAATAGTCCAATGGAAAGGCAGAGGCCAATACGGTTGGTTCCAGCGGCGTCGCAGGAGTTGCCAGAACGTGACTGTGTTCAGCCATGAACTGCCTCAGGGACTCCGGCTCCGGATTTTGCCTCCAGGTTGACACCTGAAGCCTTTTCCATAACTGGATGTAGCTACAAGGCAGTGGAGGTTTGGGATCCGAGTTTTCCTTCTCTCAGATGAGCTGCCTTCCCAGGCTGACGAGTCCCATTGACTGACATTGACTAACATTGTTAAAAGCATATACAGAGTAGCCTGTTAAAATACAGATCTGACATATGTCCCCAGATGCAGACACATCCTTTGGTTGCATCAAGTCTAATATATAAAAAATGAAATACACATTGAAATGAATGGGGGCCCTCCTGAAATTGCCTTGCAGTCCCCCCCTCCCTGTGGGTCCTGACCCACAGTTTGAGAAATGCTAGGCTGAGCTATGAATTGGGATTTCCCTTGTTCGAATCTCAACCATGAACTCACTTAGTGGCCTTTAGAGAAGCCACCCCCTCAACCTCGATCTTTCCCATGTGCAATATGGGGATAATAATATTTACAGGATATTTAGAAGGATTGCAAGCAGGTGATTCATATTTGGATGACTCAAAAGTGCTACACAAGTGTTAAGTCATAGTGGAGCTTCCTGCCAAGAATTGTATTGGAAACGGCACTCCTGTATCTCTGTTCATTTTGGGAGTCTGCATGGGGTAAAAGTGCAGCAGACATGAATGACTAGGAGATTCAGTGGGCAATTCAGCTGGAGAGACAGCTCTTGTGGCTGGAATGTTAACCTGTGGTATGAGGTCATCTTCATACTCCCAAATTAAAATGTCACATTTTCTGATTTTTCTCTAGTAATTGGCCTGCCACAGTTCATGGGTGAACCCAGTTTCAGCCTGTTGTCTGGCCTGGAAGTCTCTAACAGTACCTCTTGCTCTCCAGTTCAGCTTTCTGGGTACCCTGGAATGACTATAAAGGTTTGGGGGAACAGTCCTTGAACTCCATTTCTAGGCAGGGTCTAGCAAGTGTCTACACACATTTACTATATTTAAGGTCTTCAGCAGCCTCCGGAGCACTGGACCCAAATAATTATTATTAATGAATAAAAATGTTTCTGGATCACTTTTTTGCCTAGTAAAGCTATGTGGATTGAGATTGGCATTTTAAAAAGTGGTTTAAAGTGGGTTTGCCAGTCCCTTGTTTGCGCCCTCTTGCATTCGTCTTCCGCGAGAGAGCCAAGCCTCTGTTCTTGTTCTTGGGTCTATTCAAATCTGTTTATTATTAAACACTGTTCAAACAGCCTCCCTAAGATGTGTTGACACAGGAAGGTTGGAAGGCAGAGTACAGAAAAGGACCATACAAACAGGATGACACAACTAGTTTCCAGATGACCAGCAATTTGTCTGATTGCTGGAGGGCTGGCAAAAGAGCCGGAAGGACCCCCCACAACCCTGTTTCATGGCTGAACTGTGATTTGAATCACCATTTCGGCCTTAGACGAGCCTCTCTCTTTGTCTCTAAAGAGCCTCTCTCTTTGTCTCCAAAGCGTTGGGTGCTCTAATCATGTTAATGTGGTGATTATCAGGACTGTGGAGGTAATGAACGAGATTATAGGCACCCATTTTGATCCATTAGGAAAAATACGTCCTTAAGTAACAAGTAGGGTTGAATCTTTATTTGGTCCAATTAAGTCATCGCGGAGTGCCCAACATGCTTTTTGAGTTTCCCCCATAAGTGTGGCTTCAGGCTTTAATATTAAGCAGAAAACATAAGAGAGTGGAGGGGGAAGAGAGGTTTCTGGATGTCATGAAAAAGCCCCAGTCTCTGCTTTCTAAGATGGAACAGAGGAGGAGTTAAGCCAATGTAATTAGGTTAGGCCAGGGGTCGGCAACCTTAAACATTCAAAGAGCCATTTGGACCCATTTTCCGGAGAAAAGAAAACCTCGGAAGCCACAAAACAAAAATTTTGACATCGAAAATGAAGATAACACTGCGCATATATATATATTTTTTTTTTACCTTTATGCTCTTATAGGTCCCATTTTTATAATGTAGCCCGGTCTTGTAGGTCCCTTGTAGGTGCTGGGGCACCTTCCTTATGAGGAAAGGCTATGGCGTTTGGGCCTCTTCAGCCTAGAAAAGAGGCGCCTGAGGGGGGACATGATTGAGACATACAAAATTATGCAGGGGATGGACAGAGTGGATAGGGAGATGCTCTTTACACTCTCACATAACACCAGAACCAGGGGACAGCCACTAAAATTGAGTGTTGGGAGAGTTAGAACACACAAAAGAAAATATTTCTTAACTCAGCGTGTGGTCGGTCTGTGGAACTCCTTGCCACAGGATGTGGTGATGGCATCTGGCCTGGACGCCTTTAAAAGAAAATTGGACGAGTTTCTGGAGGAAAAATCCATTCTGGGGTACAAGCCATGATGTGTATGCGCAACCTCCTGATTTTATAAATGGGCTATGTCAGAATGCCAGATGCAAGGGAGGGCACCAGGATGAGGTCTCTTGTTATCTGGTGTGCTCCCTGGGGCATTTGGTGGGCCGCTGTGGGATACAGGAAGCTGCACTAGATGGGCCTATGGCCTGAACCAGTGGGGCTGTTCTTATGTTCTTAAACTACAATTCCCAGGAGGCCTTGCAGGTCTTGTTGTCTGGTGTGCTCCCTGGGGCATTTGGTGGGCCGCTGTGGGATACAGGAAGCTGCACTAGATGGGCCTATGGCCTGAACCAGTGGGCCTGTTCTTATGTTCTTAAACTACAATTCCCAGGAGGCCTTGCAGGTCTTGTTGTCTGGTGTGCTCCCTGGGGCATTTGGTGGGCTGCTGTGGGATACAGGAAGCTGCACTAGATGGGCCTATGGCCTGAACCAGTGGGGCTGTTCTTATGTTCTTAAACTACAATTCCCAGGAGGCCTTGCAGGTCTTGTTGTCTGGTGTGCTCCCTGGGGCATTTGGTGGGCTGCTGTGGGATACAGGAAGCTGCACTAGATGGGCCTATGGACTGAACCAGTGGGGCTGTTCTTATGTTCTTATGTCCTTTTATTATGCAGCACCAAGAAAATATTTTTTTTATTTACTATTTACTTACCTTTGCTCTGCTGTTGTCCCGGTCCCTGGATCTTCTCTTCTCTGCTCCTTCTTGGTGCACTCTGTCAACTGAATGACGCTGGTGTGTGCCATGTCGTCAAGATGGCATCACCAGCAAAGCCCTGCTGAGTGCCACCTTGTCAGGTTCAGTGAGGAAGAGAGGGCGTGCTCGGAGAGAAGGGAAGGTTATAGGCCAGGGTCTGGGCCACACCCCCACATAGGTCATCCAAAGGGGATAGGTAAAGTGTAGGCCAGGGTCACTGGGCTATGGCTTACTTAACCCTTTCAGGACAGTATCCTGCCACCTCTGGACAGCAGATGGAGTTGCACCAAACTCCAACAGGTGTGACCCTAAGGTCCCAACGGGGAAGGAGGAGGGGGAGAAAAGGGGCTTTGTGGGCACTGAGTAAAGAGCCCCACTGAAAAGGACAGGGCTCTCCTCACGCCCAGGGAGGCCCAAGACACCAGGCAGCCAGCGGGGACCATCCCTTATGCTTTGCCTGAGGGGAGGGGCTCCCACCTGCCCCTCAAACCTGGGCTGCGATTCGCAGCACCCTCCCTCAGCAGCCCGGGAGACGACCACCTGCTGGAGCCCTTCCTTTGATGCCCTTCCCCGCTGAGCCCATGCGCGGCCGCGCCAGCGCTGCCAGCTCTCCCTGCCCGGCCACGGGGGTCCCTGCAAGGAGCCCCCTGCGCTCGCCACCAGCGGCTCTGTTCCAAGGTTCAGCCCGCTGCAGGGCGAAGGAAGGAAGGGCGCAGGGAAGAGGTGCCCGGCTGCCCTGTGCGGGAGGGTCCCCACCCCCTTGCCCAGCCGGGTGCTTGCTCACAGTGGGGGGCGGAGAGCAGGTCCGGGAGAGTGCTGCCACCCCTGCCTGCCAAGGAAGGAGCTGCTGTGGGCGAAGGCAGCGCCCCGACCCCGCACTCACCAGCAGCCAGCGCCCGCAGCACATCGCTGCAAGGTGCCCCCCGCGCCCGCCACCAGCGGCTCTCCACCCCCCACTGTGAGCAAGCACCCTGCTGGGCAAGCCGGATACCTCTTCCCTGCGCCCGCCCTTCCTTCACCCTGCAGCAGGCTGAACCTTGGGGCTGAGCTGGCTGGGCGGTGGCCGCGGGGAAAGCGCCCCACTTCTAGCCCCCACTCGAGAGCCACATCAGACCGGTGAAAGAGCCGCGTGCGGCTCTGAAAACACAGGTTGCCGACCCCAGGGTTAGGCAGTGGGGGGGGGGGAGGGAATTGTGAGTTGCACCAAAGGCTGCTAGGTTATGTGTTCCCTTTTTGCTAATGTAAATATTAGTACTTCTTTGCATCTATCTGCTTGAAATGATGTGTGTTTGTGATGCATTTTGATCACTTAGGAAAAGTGCTGTATCAATACTAACAAGTCTGACAACGGCAGAGCTCAGAAAAATGTGGATTCTTGCAAAGTGGAGGTGACAGCCTTGAGAATATAAGGCTGCTATCCTATCCACACTTTTCTGGGAGTAAGTCCCATTGAACTCAATGGAATTTCCTTCTAAGCAGGTATGACTCCAAACTCCCATGAAAGGCCTGTAGACCTTTCATGGAGCACCAGTGTGCTGAGGAGCATCAGTTGAAAATCATTGGGATAGAGTGTTGCATTTCATTCCTGGAGAATTTGATTCCAACCCCATCTCGACCATGATTTTTGAACTGAGAAAAGCAGTGGAGGTTCTATTCCTCAACCCCCAATGGATGCCTAAATCCTTGGATGGGCAAGTATGTTTTTGAAAAGACTTTAAAAAAAAAAAAAGTTTTATAGCACGTCCATGTCATGCTGAGAACCGTGAACCCTGGCTCACGCCAAAATCCATCATGGAAGCATTTCCAAATGTTTCCGTTGGATGTACCAGGGCCAAAGGAGGGGATTGTGGTCCTCGGTGTGACCCAGAATATGGCTTCTGAATCTGCCCTACGGTCCACGGATTGTGGATAAGGCAGGACAACTGTACTTGTAAAAATGTCATTGACAAATGGGCTTTGTGGTCAGCCTGTGTATGTAAACCGCCTTGAGTTTCTGAGAAAGTCCCTTATATAAACACCGTAATAAATAAATGTCACAGTCCAAAACATATAATTTAGATTTTGCACATGCACGCTTGACCCAGGCATGGTTTTCAAAAGCAGCTGTTGAGGTGTGTCCGAGAGAGGGGCTGTATGTTTTGGGAATTGATTGTCTCTTCTGTTCTCCGGGGAGTGGGGGGGGGGTCTGAAATTGACATAGTTTATCATCCCACAAGCTATTCTTCAAGGCTCATTTGCTGTCCTGAACTGGGAGGAGGCAGATAGGAAATGTGGAGATGTTTGGGCTCTGTGCGTAAGACACTGTGCTGTGATCGATGGCTGTTCAGAGAGGAGATGGGGAGAAGCTGCTGTTTCTTTGAAGCAATGCAGAGCTCAAAGGATGGGAACCATCTTTCCATATGGGGTGAATGTGCGTCTAATCAAATTATGGCTCTAATTAAAAGCAGATGGATGAAGCATTTCCAAAATTGTGTGGAGTAGTCGGTGTGCCACACAACATGTTGGACTGTTGTGGAATTTCTCTGTTTTCATTTATTATTCCCCCTTTCTGCGCCTCTCTCTCTCTCTCTCTCTCTCTCTCTCTCTCTCTCTCTCTCTCTCTTTAATTCATTTGCATTCTGATTTCACAGGGAATTAGTGAGGGCATCTACTACTTAAGAATCACCACACTGGACCTCAGCAAGATCTACCTAGTTCGGTATTCTGGTTCTGGCATGGTTTTTAATATAGCATGTATACATTGGCATGTATGGCACTTTCCATAGAGGAAAATGAGTAAGACAGATCTCTGCCCCAAGGCACACAACCTCTGAAACCAGGAAGCCTGACACGTTTTGTGAGGCACTAGGGCAGTGCAAGGCTTGTGAATAAAATGTGCAGTTCTCATGGATTTTTCCTTGGGAGAGTCAGGCTGCAATCCTGTACACGCTTACTTCAGTGTAGGTGCCATTGAATTCAGTGGGACTTACTTCCAAGTAGACAAGCATAGGATTATTGTTTTTTGCTTTTTGTTGCTTTGTCCCGTTCACACTAAGCCTTCCGTGACCAACACTTGATGACGCTTGTTGCCCAGCAAAGCGCAGTTTGAAATGAATGAAATATTTTTTTTGGGAAACAGACTGTGGTGTTTTGAAATCGGACACAACAGTGTGGTGCAATTCACAGCGCTTCCGCTTTTGTTTCCTTGTGTTTCCACTGATGGACAGGCCCCGAGAACCTGCCAAATTGTGGTGACGCACAGCTTTTGAAGGGTGGTTCCCGTAACGGTCTTCACTCACTGACTCATCAACCAGCAGTGTGAGTGCTCCATTTGAAACCTAATATTAGCCTCTGAAACCTAATGAGTACAGTTTTTCCTAAAGCTAATGATCCTTTTTGGGAACTGTGATTTGTATTGAAGATGAGGCTCCAGGATTCAAACTCTTGATACTTAAAAAAAAAAAATAAATTTGACTCTGTCCTCAACATCCTTGGCCTTTTGGGTGTAATTATATTCTGCATAAGAGAAGGAAATGTACTTAAACTGACCTTTCAGTCTAGTAATTTCAGCTGTTTTACAGAATTGGCAGAATAGACTTGGTTGGATTTCAGAGTGTGCTTTTTGGCTGCTTGTGGACAATAGGTTGGGCAAAATCACACTATAATCTCTGCCACCCAACAGGGTCCGTTTAACACTTGTTTTGACTTGTCTTACCATTGTTGAGGGGGCAGAAAGTGACAGATCAGCAAGGACAAGAATCCACAAACATCCTCTTGGTCTGCTAACCCAGCAGTGATCTGTTCCCCCAATACTCCCCTCTCTTCATTCACACACCCAAAGTACCCCCCCAAATACATGCTCCAAACTCTTAATGCACACACACCTAACTATTTCCAAATACCCAAGCAGTATTTTCTGGTTCACTATTCATTGCAGTGGGGATAGACTAAAAATGCCTCTGAGCACACGAAGAGTGCCATTCCCTTTCCAGTGAGCAAGTGCAGCCTACCCCTCCCTGCACAGAGTTAAGGAGAAGGGTTTATAAAAGAGGCGGTGCAGAAATTGCAAATATGGGAATGCCATATTTGAATGCATCATAAGAACATAAGAACAGCCCTACTGGATCAGGCCATAGGCCCATCTAGTCCAGCTTCCTGTATCTCACAGCAGCCCACCAAATACCCCAGGGAGCACACCAGATAACAAGAGACCTCATCCTGGTGCCCTCCCCTACATCTGGCATTCTGACTTAAACCATTTCTAAAATCAGGAGGTTACGCATACACATCATGGCTTGTACCCCATAATGGATTTTTCCTCCAGAAACCCGTCCAATCCCCTTTTAAAGGCGTCTAGGCTAGACGCCAGCACCACATCCTGTGGCAAGGAGTTCCACAGACCGACCACACGCTGAGTAAAGAAATATTTTCTTTTGTCTGTCCTAACCCGCCCAACACTCAATTTTAGTGGATGTCCCCTGGTTCTGGTGTTATGTGAGAGTGTAAAGAGCATCTCCCTATCCACTCTGTCCATTCCCTGCATAATTTTGTATGTCTCAATCATGTCCCCCCTCAGGCGTCTCTTTTCTAGGCTGAAGAGGCCCAAACACCGTAGCCTTTCCTCATAAGGAAGGTGCCCCAGCCCCGTAATCTCTTAGTCACTCTCTTTTGCACCTTTTCCATTTGCACTATGTCTTTTTTGAGATGCGGCGACCAGAACTGGACACAGTACTCCAGGTGTGGCCTTATCATCGATTTGTACAACGGCATTATAATACTAGCCGTTTTGTTCTCAATACCCTTCCTAATGATCCCAAGCATAGAATTGGCCTTCTTCACTGCCGCCGCACATTGGGTCGACACTTTCATCGACCTGTCCACCACCACCCCAAGATCTCTCTCCTGATCTGTCATAGACAGCTCAGAACCCATCAGCCTATATCTAAAGTTTTGATTTTTTGCCCCAATGTGCATGACTTTACACTTACTGACATTGAAGTGCATCTGCCATTTTGCTGCCCATTCTGCCAGTCTGGAGAGATCCTTCTGGAGCTCCTCACAATCACTTCTGGTCTTCACCACACAGAAAAGTTTGGTGTCATCTGCAAACTTAGCCACTTCACTGCTCAACCCTGTCTCCAGGTCATTTATGAAGAGGTTGAAAAGCACCGGTCCCAGGACAGATCCTTGGGGCACACTGCTTTTCACCTCTCTCCATTGTGAAAATTGCCCATTGACACCCACTCTCTGCTTCCTGGCCTCCAACCAGTTCTCAATCCAGGAGAGGACCTGTCCTCTAATTCCCTGACTGTGGAGTTTTTTCAGTAGCCTTTGGTGAGGGACCGTGTCGAACGCCTTCTGAAAGTCCAGATATATAATGTCCACGGGTTCTCCCGCATCCACATGCCTGTTGACCTTTTCAAAGAATTCTATAAGGTTCGTGAGGCAAGACTTACCCTTACAGAAGCCATGCTGACTCTCCCTCAGCAAGGCCTGTTCGTCTATGTGTTTTGAGATCCTATCTTTGATGAGGCATTCCACCATCTTACCCGGTATGGATGTTAGGCTGACTGGCCTATAGTTTCCCGGGTCCCCCCTCTTTCCCTTTTTAAAAATAGGCGTGACATTTGCTATCCTCCAATCTTCTGGCACCGTGGCCGTTTTGAGGGACAAGTTGCGTACCTTAGTCAAGAGATCTGCAACTTCATTCTTCAATTCCTTAATAACCCGTGGGTGGATGCCATCAGGGCCTGGTGGCTTATTGATCTTTAATTTATCAATGAGGTCTGAAACATCTTCTCTTTTAACCTCTATCTGACTTAACTCCTCGGTTAGGAGGGGCCGTTTGGGCAGCGGTATCTTACCGAGGTCTTCTGCCGTGAAGACAGATGCAAAGAACTCATTTAATTTCTCTGCCATCTCTAAGTCTCCTTTTATCTCCCCTTTCCCTCCCTCACCATCCAGAGGGCCAACCGCTTCTCTGGCCTGCATCGAAAATTTCCTGGAAATAGCAAACTGACTTTGGGGGAGACCAATTGTAACGTTCTTATGGTTTATTTTTGCAGGAGAATTTTAAGCAAGGAAGCATTGCAAGAAAATTGTGATTTCCCTCTTGCAGCCTGAAGTCTCTTCAGCCTTGGCTTTCCACCTTGCTTTCCTGCATGTGCAGACCTGGTCTTACAGGTTAAAAGAGGAGGGTGGAAGATAGTTGTTAAAACCAACCATCTTTTCAGTCCAGTTTGTTCACCAGAACGAAACTAGCCCACAGCCAAACAGGTGCGCTCTTTAACACTCGTCCCATCAATATTTATTCTATTAAAAATAGGGCTCCCTAAGTTTAACTTACCAGCTGCATCATCCTATGTGTGTCTGTGCAAAAGTAACTTCTCACTTTGTTCAATGCAGCTTACTCTCTGGCTGGACTGCGCTCCTTTGCACTCCAAAGCGTTTAGCTCGTTCATTGATTAAGCGCTTTGAAGCTTGCAAGGCCTACTGTTCCCCTTGATCCTACTGGCTGTCACTTTTTCTCCTGTGGCTGTCATCCATGGAAAGTGGAGCTTGCACATGTGGAGCACTGATGTTGGGGAAAGGGCAGGCAGAGAGAGGCCTTGGTGATTCTGCCGTCGAAATTGGTAAGGAGTGGACGTGAATGGGTAAACGTAAGCCACCCCCCACCCCCTGAGCAGAATACAGCGGTGTTAACATTCACTGAAATGATCCCACTCTATTCTGATGTTGAATCTACTGGAAGAGAGAGGAGGCTTCTATTTGTGTGTTTATATCCACCTGTCTTTCTTTGTGGGGTTCCCAAGTCTCCGCTGATCCAAGCTCCGGCTGGAACAAGATACACTTGGCTTCAGCAGAGGTGGTTGTGTTGTACCTAGAACTCCATGCAGTGTTCCCTGTAATTTTTATGGGGAGTGTGCGGAGTCCTCATGGAGCTGTGCCACGGCAGCTCTGGAGCAGTTGCCGTCGTCATGGAACGCCATGATGGAAGCTGCGTGGGGCTCCCGTTTGAGCCACGCTGCCCAGAGCAGTGGTTTCCAACACTGAGGAGCCCACAGGCCACTGAGGCAAAATTTGGAATCGTAGACCACGTGCAACCCTCCCAGCCTGATTGCACACAAAAATGCAGTTACATTTGTAATAATTAGAGAGGATTCATTAGAGATTTATTATTTATAGATAAGATTTGTGGGTTGCTGCTTTTGTTGCCAGCTGCAGATGGTTCATTCTCCACCCTCTCTGGTGGTGCATGGGAGAGCGCTAGCTCAGCAAGATTCTGGAAGTGATTGAAGACCATCTTTTTTACCCCTGCCCCCACACCTTGTGGGCTGCTTCTCAGGTTCACGCAGACCACAGGTTGGGAATCAGTGGCTTATGGAACACTGCCCTGTGCACTTTTCTGCCCTTATGGTAGATGGTCTCTTTAAGAAGGTGCCCTCTATGAAACTTTGACATTGTAACATGTGCATGGGAGCAGGAGGTCCCTAAGAGTTATTTCTGCCCTTTTTGGAAAGTTTGGCCTTGGGTTCTCAGCGCACTCGACAAACAAACTGAGTGCCTCGTTTTGGTCTTTTGTTGGACTTGCTCCGGAACCTGAAATGGAACCTTGCTTATTGACCACCATCAGTAATGGGCACCCTACTGACACCATCTCCTCAAAAGCTTCTGATTGTGTGTTCCCGTCCCGAGAGTGCTGCATTTAGGGCAACACAATTCATTTGTGAAAAGGCCTCTTCTATGCACACTTGTCTAGAATTCCTGAGCTGTGAAATAGCGCTGTTATCTCAAAGAATCCTTTTTGGGAAGTTTCCCACTCAGGTACACTTGGTGTTTGTCACACTGCATAATTAGGGTTTATCAAGATAAAGTTTGGAGGACGCACCCACTTTGTCTGAATGTGCATTGCTGTGCTGGAGACACCCCAACAGCAAACATTTGACATGCTATGCGGTTTGTCTGGTTTCTTTTGGGGTGTGTGTGCGACAGAGAGGATGGGGACTTGTTGTAAGTGTGTGTGTGTGTGTGTGTGTGTGTGTGTTCTGTGGTAAGATATGTCAATGAAATGCATTTGAGGGGAATTCACGCACGGTGCTTAGCAGATTTGTCCTTCGGAAACCCAGAGAGATTCTCGGTTTCATGTCCTCTCCTGCCCTCGTTTTGTCGATGAACAAATCTTGGGGATTGAAAGCACCTGCATTAAAGCCTGTGGGATCACTGCCTCACAAGTCGGAGCTGTACGCAGTAGCAGGTTGCTATAGCAGGATCACCAAGGGGATGAGGCCATATGGAAACTCTGGATTGGAATGCAGAAAACCCTTTTGTTCTTGTTCTGTTTGCTGCTTTGTTGCATTAGGGACACAGGTAGATCTTGTGTTCTTGTCTGGGGCGTGGTGTGGATTCAACCAGGTGGCTTCAGTTGGTTTATTGTGATTTCAAAAAATAGGTCCAGAAGCTTCAAGACGGGGACGCATGGCACAGTGACATTCTGGAGACTGATCGACTGCATATACGATGGTGGTCCCAACAAAGTCACCGGGCTAGCTTGCTTTCTTACTCACTTGACTATCATTGTTAAAAGCCTGTTAGATCTGTCCCATTTCCCCCAGTGCAGTCACATACCATGGTAGCATCATGTCTAACATATTAAAAATAAAATACACGTTGGATTGAATGGGGCCCACCTGAAATTGGCCCACAACCCACCTAGTGGGTCCAGACCCACAGCCTGAGAAATGTTGACTTGGAGTTCCAAGATCTATCCAGAATTAAGAGGATCGTTCTAATTGGATTTTTGTTTTTCCCATGTGACCCAGATAAATATTTTTATTCACTAAATCTACCATCACAGCACAACCCAGGAGGAGAAGCCTTGTGCTAGTAGGTGTTACGGACTGTACGTGACTTCATTGCTATGGTTTTGTTAAACCCCTGATCTTGTTTTGATGAATTTTTGCCATGTTTTTATTGCTGATACCAGTGTAAATGTTTTTCTGGCATGGGGGGGGGAGGGCAAAAAAGCAAAAGGGATTGGTCACACAATGCTGGCACTACCTCAGTTGGTTAAACAATAACCTGGGGCCGGAACGAGTCTGTACTATGTTTTCAGGAAGGCTGCATTAAATGCCTTCTCCGGGTCTAGCATTTGTAATAATTGAGGGAAGTCCCGCATGGCAGAGTACAAAATCATGGCTCTCCTTGTTCCTCTTGCCCACCTTTTAGGTTAATAACCCAGGAATGCAGACTGCAATTAGGTATTGCAGGAATGGCTGCATCTTGGCTCCTTTAATAGGGGAGTCAGGTTTAGGTAAGACTCAAGGTGCTCTGTCTATTTGGAAGGAAAGCGGGATATAAACTTGAAATAAATAACCGCTGGTGATGGGACAGGGAGTCTGGTTCTAGGTTACATTAGACTACCTGCCTTGCTTTTGTGTCCTGGGGGAGCCAGTCTACCATTTCTGGTATTTAACTCTCAGTCCTGGCTGAAAGAGTTGACGTTCTCCAGTTGCCCTGTGTCCCAACTTCCAGCAATTACCCCAGAACGTGCGATGCAAATATCCAATATTTGTAGAGTGATGTGTCTGCTTCCATTACGTTAAACTGGGTCCAGGTGCCCTAACCAGGAGGAAAAAGATGACCTCTCCCCACACCGCAAGGGGGTGGGGTGGGGGGCTGTGCATGTACACAGCTGTGGTAGCAGAGAGAAGCATACATTAGCTGTCTGCCTCTGGGGCCTGGAGTTTGAGAAGCTGAAACAAGTGGCTTTCCAGGACAAGCAAGACTTTTTTTGACTTTTGCATTGTTAAGCAGGACAGACCAAAATATTGGATTCTACTTCATTTACTTTTAGAAGGAGTCAAACGTTCCTGCAGTGTCTCTTGGGTGTGATATGCTGTTGGGAACATCAAATGTGTGTATTTCCCCTCTACTCCCATGTCATTAGTCTCCCCATCTTACAAATCCTGGAGTTATGATTCTGAACCCACTTGCCATCGTGTTATCCAGGGTTCAGGGCTATGGGACACAGGTATCTCTGTGTGTTTTGTTACCTTTTGCAGCTTAGTGGGTTGCGTGTGGTCTCCAGCTGACAAATTATCTCTTTTTAAATAGCAAGCAGAATTGGGGTACTTGGGAAGGTATCCTACTAGCCTGGCATGGGATTATCAGCAATGCGCGTTGAGGCTCAAGGAAGTGAACCAGAGGGTTCAAAGAAGAAGGGGATATTGAGGAGGGGATTGAAGAGCAAGTGATCAATGTCATTTGTGTGTTACGGAGCTCTTTGAAAGGATCCAGGCTTAGTTTGCAAGGAGCAGGGTTATTTTGGCAGATACACAGTGTGTCTTTCCTGCAGCTGTTTGTTCACAAACACCATTGCAGTGTCTACAACCGTTTCTTTTAAGGCTTAGAAGGAGCTGTTGCTATTTCAGGCTTTTTGGTGGTTTGGCCAAAACGGCCCTTTTTCAGTCTGAAAACTCCACACCGCCTGCTTTCCAAGCCAAGAAGCAAAAGTAGTTTTACCAGACTGGACAGAATATTGCAGCTGGAACGCAGCGAGCAAACAGCCTCTCTGTGTTCCTTTTTGGGCTCAAAAGAGACAAAACCCCCTTTGTGCTGTTGGAGCCTGCTTGGGTGTCACCTGCCCTCGTCGGAGCCATGTATATTGTACGCATCATATTAGCAAGTGAAAAGGGCTGGATTTGACCAGTCCACTGGCAGCTGCATTTGTGTAATGCCATATTCAAAAAGCAGAATTGAAATGTGTACTGGTTTCAAGAAGACTACATGGATTGGGCTGATAGATGTGGTGGGCTTCATCTATGGACTGCAGATATACTCCAGGGTGTACATTTGGTCTTCATGATTTGCCATTTTCAGTGTGGAGCTTCCTCATTATACTGAGTTAGACCACTGGTCTATCTAGCTCAGTCTTGTCTGTTTCGCTGACCGTGTGACTCTCCAGGTTTTCAAACCAGGGCCTTTCCCACGCCTGCCTGGAGATGCTGGGGTTGGACTTCCTTATGCAAAGCAGATGCTCTTTCATTGAGCTTTGGCCTTATTGAAATCGCATTCCAGTTTTGCTGAGTTCATGTCTTGAATTGCCATTGTAATTGTTGTAATGAGAACCTACTGGCCGGTTCATAAGTTGGGTGCCATGGGTTCTGCTATTTTATTTCCTTGTATCTGTTTATCTTGTGTTCAGAATTTTTGTGGGTAATAACAAAAACAAAATTGAATTGGGTAAAGATGCAGTAGGCCAGTGGTATCCACAGGGGGCCTGTTCCACGTCCCCCCACAAATGTCAATTTCAATGGATAATGAAATCAGCAGGGAGGGCCACACAGGACCTCCTGAATGCAACCGGAAGTGCTTTCCTTTCATGCCTAGGGGTCCTGTGATAACCTCCAGCTGTGGGCTTGGCACCTGCAGATGCTGAAATCCATGGGTGCTGAGCCCACCATTAAGGAGGGGTCACTGAACTGACCACTGCGGAGACTGCGTGTAAGGAGGGCCCATTGCACAAACTCTTCAGCAAGATTTAGTAAGAGTTTCCAGTGACTAGAAAATGTGTTTTTCTAAACCCCTTAGCTTTCCGTTCCCCCTCTTTTCTCTACTAGAATCTCCCAAGTCTTATTTAGAGTTGGACACGCTTCTGTTCGCTCAATTCCTGCAGCCGGTCGCAAAGAACATCCGGGTAACGGGCATCTCTGCGCCTGGCACAGTTACCCAACATCAATCTGGAGCTTGTTGTCCAGGGAGATTCCATGTCAGTTGTGCTTGGATCTCCAGTTGCTTTACTTTAACGATTTGACTGTCAGAGATTAGCTGGTTCAGTCAACAAATGGAGAGGTTTAACTCAACTGGAAAATGCAGTAGCCTACGATGTGACTGCCCAGAGACGCTCGACCAAGAGATGTCATTTAAACAACCCAAGAACTTACTGCCCGGTGTCTGACAGCAAGTACTGTTGTCTTAAAATAACATTGCCTCTACAATCCTTGAGTCTGTAAATAAAGCTTCATAGGGCAAATATTCTCAGGGATTAACCCATTTTTGCCCGGCCCACAGCTGTGCACATTTGCGTGTTGCGTATATGCAACGTTGGGCAAAAATAGTTTAAGTATGGAAAGGTCTGTAGAATTTGCAGTTCTGTCATGATTTATGGAAACATATCTATTTATGCAGTCTTGTTTATCGTTCTAGGGCAGGGGTCTCCAAACCCCGGCCCGGGGCCCAGATGCGGCCTGCAGCGAGCCTCTTGTCCCCTGAAAGCCCACTTGGCCGAACATGACTAGAACTGTGTTCTGGTTGCAACTGGAGTGTGTTCTAAGGGCCAGAGAGGTTGAATGAATGAGTCCATTCATTCATTTATTCACACATCTAAGTTCCATCTCTAATTCATATAAATTTTATATTTAAATTTTTTTTCGGCCCTCAAAACCATGCCAGGCATTTGATGCGGCCCTCTGGCCAAAAAGTTTGGAGACCCCTGTTCTAGCGCCCAGAGAACTGTGTGGGTTGGCAACCTTCAGTCTCGAAAGACTATGGTATCATGCTCTGAAAGGTGGTTCTGGAACAGCGTCTAGTTGTTGGTGGTAGTTGGCACGGTAGTGCCCAGAGAACTAAAGAAGAGGAAAATATAAGAAGGGGAGGTGTGGATCTTTTTGTGGTTGGCATCCTTTCTGCTTTTTTAGCTTGTGGTTAATTTCAAAATATTTCTTTACGTTCATCCTGCTGCCTGGCTTTCATACACCGCTGCTATTTTCTCCTCTTTACACCTCTTCCTTGTCTGTATTACGCATGGATTCCTAGCAGCGGTTGTTGAATCTTGAATGTCACAGAGAAGGGCTTCGCAGCGAATCCCGCTTGGTGATTCTCTTTGACTTGCGTTGAGAAACAAAGCAGTCACGACTGCAAACGTAATGCGTCAGGGGTGAAAATGCATTCGTTTTGAAAATGTTATATTTTTCAAAAGGACCTTTATAAAATCCACTTATCAGCTCATTCCTGGGAAGAAGACTTGAAGTGTGCTGGTGGATTTTGCATTTCAGGCTCTGTGGGTAAATTGCGTGTGCGTGCTCTTGTTCCCAGTACTGCTTCACCATGCAGAGAAATCATTGTTTTGTGCATAGAATTGCAAGTGCAGCTTTCTGCTTGTGCCACGCTGGGGACAAGGGGGTCTGCAACCAGCAAATTCAGAAATTAAGGCTGCATCATAGCGGTGTTAACTGCCGCTCTTTTCCTCTGATGCCTGGTATAATTTCATCGCTCAGCGTGGGCAAGATCAGACAGAACTTTCTAGAAAACAGTCTTAAGTTTAGGAAGTAAGTGCTGCCCAGGAGGAAGGGACCGAGGGGGAGGTCCGTAGCAGTGAAAAGTGGAACATGTCACCAGAAAAGGAGAGATCTGAGGGCCCAATCCTATCCAGTTTCCCAGTGCTAGTACAGCCGCGCCAATGGGGTGTGTGCTGCATCTTGTGGAGAGGCAGTCGCAGAGGCCTCCTCAAGATAAGGGAACTTTTGTTCCCTTACCTCAGGGCTCATTGCAGCTGCTGGAAAGTTGGATAGGATCGGGCCCTTAGGCACATGCTAGGTGATGGACTGGTTGAGTGATTGAGCAAGAGAAAGGCGGCCATTGCAAGACTGCACATAGGGCCCAAAGGCAGAAGAGACTGTGGGCAGGTAAGGGGAGAGCCAAGTAGGCATGCAGTGTTAGCCCCTGAGAGCAACCTGGCCATAGTGCCGCCTTCTGTCTTGCAGCATTGCACCCTCCTCCCCTTGTGACAACCTCTCAAAGCTGCCATTGCGATCACGCCTCATTAGAGGTTGCCACGGAAGAGATGTGGCAGTGATGAGAGGCGATAACCTTGGCAAGTCATCATTCCAATCCCAGTGAGGAAAAATGCGCCGGCTGGAAATGGGCTTGTATGCCGTAACGTCCATCATAAATGTCCACGCTTATAGCACTTCGGATGTCTGTGTGGCTGGTTACAATCGGGCAGAACTGCCGCTAGAGGAGACGTCAAGCGAAATGGAGCAAGGGGGCCGGGTGCTTTTCCTCGAGCCAAACAGCACACCGTTCAGGGTTGATCACAAATGCGCACTCTGCCTGGATGTGACAGGACAGTGATGGATTGCTCCCAGGGTGTTCGGTGCAGGCTGGAAACTTGCTTGCTTAGCTAGGTTTTGCTTCACTGCTTGGAAAATGCCTGAAAATACTAACGGGGTGGGGGGCAGGAAGGCTCATGTGGACTTCTTCAGCTTCTCCAAATGCCTTGCCTCTCCCATAAGAACATCGGAAGAGCTCCACTGGATCAGGCCAAAGATCCATCCAGTACAGATTCCTGTATCTCACAGTAGCCCCACACAGACTATGGCAACCTTCAGTCTCGAAAGACTCTGGTATCGTGCTCTGAAAGGTGGTTCTGGAACAGCGTCTAGTGTGGCTGAAAAGGCCAATCCGGGAGTGACAATCCCTTCCACACCGGGAGCAAGTGCAGTCTGTCCCTGGTCTGTCTCCCTGGCTATGGGCCTTCCTTCTTTGAATCTTAGCCTCAGTCTGTTGGCCAAATGTCTCTTCAAACTGGGAAAGGCCATGCTGCCCCACACAAGACAACAAAATACCTGCATCCTGTTGCCACTCGCTTACATCTGGCCTTCAGAGACAGAATGAATTGTGTCAGAATTCAGAGACTTCCTGTTTCTCCGGCCAGCTGTGTTCCTCACCATGATCTTTGCTGTTCCAGCCCAACCATTCGTAAGCATCCAGAGGTCTCTCTTTCCACCTTTGCTTCCCCTTCTGCTTGGACCTGCCTCCCGAACCCCCCTGTGTGGTTCCTTCGCTCTTGCTTCTTTAAAATCCCTTGTTGAAGCCCACCAAACCATTAGCACAGCGTTTTGGTCCACTGCACCCTAACCAAGCTTAAGCGTAAGTAGCCAAAATAATTGCACCTCCTTCCCTGGCCTCAGTTTCCCCTCCCTTCTGATGTCTTCCTTGTGTCAGTCCCTGAATTGTAAGCCGCTGGAGGCTCTCCTCTCGTTCTGTGCTGCAGAAAACTAATCATAGGCACCAATCAAAATATTAATTAAAACAAAAACTGAAGGTTCTGTAGAGCCACTTGTAGAATTGTGAGACAGCCTGGCAGGAGAGTGCTCTGAGTGTCGCACAAACAAAGCTTGTGTTTGCTGTTTTTTGAACCTTTGCTCTTCCGTGCTCAGTGCAGATTATAAAGCTTTTGCTTTCAGGGGGAGAAACGGCCATGAAGCGCATAAAAGCTTAAAACTTTAAGTGTCGATTCAACAAAAGCCGGGAGGTCAGCCTGTTCTGCTGCTTTTTCCACTGCCTTCTCCCCTGGCAAGACCTGATCTCAGGCCTGAGCAGCCTGAGCAGACCGAATGACACTAATAATATTTGGTCCTGTTGGGAACAGGGCGGTGGGTGGGGAGTGTCTTTCAGAAGGTGGTTTGAAAGCATCGGGCGGCTGTTTTCTGTTTTAATGTGGCGAAGGACCTTCTGAAGCAGTGTTGCTAAGGGGAGGCCGAGGGGGCAATTGCCCCAGTCCCCACGCTGCCAGGGGGCACCTCAGAATGCCTGCCAGAAGCTTTAAACACGGACTTCCGGTTTTCACGAAGTCTGAAGTGACTGCTGCAGCGCAAACACTTTTGCCATGCTAGGCTCCTGAGCTGCTGAGCAAGCTTCTCCGAGATGAATTGCAAGACCAGGTCACCTTCCAGAATGGTGGCTCTGCACAGGAGTCAAAGGGGAATGGTCGCTCGGCTGAGTGCTGTGCCATGGTGGTGGGGGTGGCAGGGGGAGAGCTGCCAATTCCTTGCTGTAGATATTGGAGCGCCGCTCGCCCTCTTTCCCCCGCTGCATTAGTCATGGAGGCAACCGCGCAGTCATCAGCAGCTGCAGGTTTCTTGCAGCTAATGGAGCAGTCAGAAGGATAGGGTGTAATAAAACAAATGGCTGAGGGCAACCCCTGGAATGTGTGAAGTTTCTGACTGATCACTGGAATGTTTTATGCACAGTGCAACTGGTTGCGCACGCAGTGGTTTTTAGGGACCATTCCCCCCCAAAATGTCCAAACAGAAAAATACTCCACTTCCAAATGGCCGTCTGAATCCTGCACCCAGACCTGCAAACATCAGAATAAAGTCTGGATGCCTTTAAACTTTATCTATGGAAAGATTTATGGAGGAAAAGTCCATTGTGGGTTACAAGTCACGACAAGAGTGGCAGAAAACAGTCTAAGGGCACAATCCTAACCAGGTCTACTCAGAAGTAAGTCCTATTTTGTTCAATGGGGCTTACTTTCAGGAAAGTGTGGTTAGGATTGCAGCCTTTATTTATTTATTTTGCACATTCCAGTGTTTTCCAAAAAGTGCAGGAAGTTGTGTGTTTTTATACAGAATTTACATTTATAATTATTGATGATAATCGCTTTTAAAATGTACTGGGGAGGTGATATAGGTGGTATAGGGTCAGCAGATGCGGCCACAGTTATTACCCATGCACCCCTGCAATTGAATAATAAATAAATAAAACACTTTTTTTTGCAATTTGGGGTTTTTTGTTTTTTTTTTACAAAAATGGTTGGTTGGCAACCTTCAGTCTGGAAAGACTATGGTATAAGCCTACAGCACCCGGTATTCCCAGGCGGTCTCCCATCCAAGTACTAACCAGGCCTGACCCTGCTTAGCTTCCGAGATCATGGTATAAGCCTACAGCACCTGGTATTCCCAGGCGGTCTCCCATCCAAGTATTAACCAGGCCTGACCCTGCTTAGCTTCCGAGATCAGACGAGATCAGGCATGGAAAACTATGGTATAAGCCTACAGCACCCGGTATTCCCAGGCGGTCTCCCATCCAAGTACTAACCAGGCCTGACCCTGCTTAGCTTCCGAGATCATGGTATAAGCCTACAGCACCCGGTATTCCCAGGCGGTCTCCCATCCAAGTACTAACCAGGCCTGACTCTGCTTAGCTTCCGAGATCATGGTATAAGCCTGCAGCACCCGGTATTCCCAGGTGGTCTCCCATCCAAGTACTATCCAGGCCTGACCCTGCTTAGCTTCCGAGATCATGGTATAAGCCTACAGCACCTGGTATTCCCAGGCGGTCTCCCATCCAAGTACTAACCAGGCCTGACCCTGCTTAGCTTCCGAGATCATGGTATAAGCCTACAGCACCCGGTATTCCCAGGCGGTCTCCCATCCAAGTACTAACCAGGCCTGACCCTGCTTAGCTTCCGAGATCATGGTATAAGCCTACAGCACCCGGTATTCCCAGGCGGTCTCCCATCCAAGTACTAACCAGGCCCGACCCTGCTTAGCTTCCGAGATCATGGTATAAGCCCACAGCACCCGGTATTCCCAGGCGGTCTCCCATCCAAGTACTAACCAGGCCTGACCCTGCTTAGCTTCCGAGATCATGGTATAAGCCTACAGCACCCGGTATTCCCAGGCGGTCTCCCATCCAAGTACTAACCAGGCCTGACCCTGCTTAGCTTCCGAGATCATGGTATAAGCCCACAGCACCCGGTATTCCCAGGCGGTCTCCCATCCAAGTACTAACCAGGCCTGACCCTGCTTAGCTTCCGAGATGCAGAAAGCATGTTATGTGTTTTTATTTTATCATCACCATTTCCTCCACCTCCTAGTCCTGATGACTGCATTCAGTCTCCTGGTTCTAGAAGTAGGCTGTCTCTGAATGCAGGACACAAGGGGGTGGCAACAGGATGCAGGTGTCCTCTGTGCTCCCTGGGGCATCTGGTGGACCACTGTGAGGTCCAGGAAGCTGGACCAGGCGGGCCTTTGGCCTGATCCAGCAGGGCTTTTCTGGTGTTCGTAAGTCATGCAGAATATTTGTCATACCAAATGGCCATTGAAGTTTTGCGTCACTTGCCACATCAGTGAACCTTGCAGCAACTTGATGCGAAGGCACTGGTTTACAGAGAATGAAACTGTGTGCACAGGTCTGTTTAAGGATGCCAAGCGTGTTGTTCGTGCACGTCCGCAATCTCGTGCATCTCCGCAAGCAAATCGTGCATCTCCGCAAGCAAATGGCACTTGGTTATGAGCCTGTACTGACCTGTAGAAGGCCTGCCTTGAAGCCCAGAGCTGTGATCAGCAAGGGCCAAGCAGCCCACACACACAAAAGCAGAGGACGAAATCCTTTAGAGAGAGGCCGAGTTATATGCAGAAGAAGGGGACGGGGCTTGCAGAGCTGTGAATGGAGATAGAAGGAGGCCAGGCTGCAGTTGGGGTGGGAATGGATGGGTGGGCATCTCTGCATGTAGGAGGAATGCAGTGCCAGGTCACCTATGCAAGGAGGTCAGGAGACTCAGGCTAGGCCTTGCTGGGGCTCTGGTAGTTACAGGAAGGAGGAAGCAAATGGAATGTTGTCTGAGATGTGAGCTTAAGGAGGAATTGTGAACTTGGAGGATTTTGAGGCCTCTGCTAAGTTGACTGTTTTCACTAAAGCTCACCGTTTAATTTGTGTCAAACATCTGATTGCAGCAAAACCTTGACTTTCATCGCTTTGCTGTTTCGATGATAAAACCTTTTCAAATTTCGTCCGCGGGCTTTCTTCTTTCATCCAACGTCATCCAACCTTTCACTGTGTTCTTATGTTTGTTTTTATTTCTGTTTATTGAGGCTTGGCAAGCATTTGCTTGTGTTATAGTTCAGGGGTGCCCAAACCCCGGCCCTGGGGCCACTTGCGGCCCTCAAGGTCACTCAGTGTGGCCCTCAGCGAGCCCCCAGTCTCCAATGAGCTTCTGGCCCTCCGGAGATTTGTTGGAGCCCACACTGGCCTGGGGCAACTGTCTGACCTCTCGCTTGAGCTGCAGGGTGAGGGTTCCCTCCACTGCTTGTTGTTTCACGTCTGTGATGCAGTAGTGGCAGAAAAGAAAAGGCCAGCCTCGCTTTGTGCAAGGACTTTTATAGGCCTTGAGCTATTGCAAGACCTTCATTCATTCATATAAGTTCATCTTTAATATATTCATTTATGTAAACTTATGTAAATTTATTCAAATTCTAAATGTAAATTAATTCTTTTTTTTTCCCCTGGCCCCGGACACAGTGTCGGAGAGACGATGTGGCCCTCCTGCCAAAAACTTTGGGCACCCCGGTTATAGTTAGTTGTTTGTGTTTTTCGCCAGCCAAATGAGTTTGCGAGCTAAATCGGGCTCTGCTTTGACATTCATCCTTTCTTGACTTTCATCCGGTCTCTGGTTCCTAACAAAAGTGCAAAGTATTGCTATATTTGTCCTGTTGTGTTGGAAGCACTGGGAACAGTCCATCGCCGCTTAGTGAGTCTACCTTGGGAGTTAACACATTCAGTGGTTTTCAATAGCTTTCCTTACTCTGAGCACCAGCTTTTCTTTCAGAGTTCTCTCTTACAGTTCACAGAAAACTTAATCCTCTTTTTTTCCCTTCTTCCCCAGGTGTACTTTCCGATTTCCCAGCACAGTCATTAAGATCCAGTTCACATCGCTGTACCACAACGAGGAGGTGAAGGAGGAAGGCTCGTCGCCTCTGCTTCAGCCCCTTTACCCCCAGATATCACCTCTTAAGATCCACATCCCGGAGCCGGATCTCCGGAGCCTGGTCAGCCCCCTTCCCTCCCCCACTGGCACCATCAGGTATGTTGGGTGTGCTGTCACCTTTGTGAATGTGTTAATCTAGCTTAAAAAAAAAGGTATCCTCAATTAATTAGGTAACCTGGAGGTGGTGTGTGTAAGTTAATTAAATAATTACGCTGCATAACAAAATGTGAACAATTTCATGTTTGTCTGAATTCTTTAGAGCAGTGGTTCTCACACTTTTAGCACCTGGACCCACTTTTTAGAAACAGAATCTCTCAGGACCCACCAGAAGTGACGTCATGAAAGGAAGTGACATCATCGAGCAAGAAAATTTTTAACAATCCTAGGCTGCAATCCCACCCACGCTTACCTCAGGAGTAAGCCCCATTGACTGTCGTATAAAAGCATATGCAGAGCAGCCTATTAAAAGTGTAGATCTGTAATGTTTCCCCAAATGCAGTCACATACCGTGGGAGCATCAAGTCTAACGAATTAAAAATAAAACACTGAAATGAATGGGGACCCACCTGAAATTGGTTCGCAAACCACTAAGTGGGTCCCGACCCACAGTTTGAGAACCACTGCTTTAGAGTTTCTTTATTAATTTTGGTGTGAGGGTTTCAGAAAGGCAGTAGGATAGAAGGAAACACAAAAATTAATCTTGTTTGACTTGCACTCCTCACATGGCCAAAACTGTCATTTTCACCAGACTGCAAGAGGCAATTCTGTTGTCCTGGTAATTCATAATTACCTGCGGCACATGCCCCGTTTGCATGGTTGCATCGATAGTTGGATAGGATTGGGCCCTCAGCTGCATAGGCAGGTAATTTTCAGCCGGTGGAATTTTTCCCATTAAGTGTCAGTACTGTCTCGGTGTAATGTTGTGGTTAGCGAGATCGAAGATGTTTAATGACAACTGCAGTCAGTGTTCTGTAGAGCAACATTTGCAAGGTCTCCCACCCCCCCTTTTAAAAAATGCATTTGTTCTCATGCCACTTTACCAGCACGTGAAGTTTTACCGGTTACCAACTTCTGCCAGTTCCCATTTCCCCCCCCCTTTAGAATGCTCCCTAGAGCAGGGAGCGGTATCTGACTTGGTCCCTACGTTGGCATTCACGGTGCCTGCTGACGGCCGGAAGCGGCATAATTAAGCAGAACGTGACATCGTTAAGCAGACGATAGCCAGAAATAAGCAGTTTGTTCTCACATAAAAACTTATTATTATTATTATTATTATTAACAGTATTTATATACCGCTTTTCAACTAAAAGTTCACAAAGCGGTTTACAGAGAAAAATCAAATAACTAAATGGCTCCCTGTCCCAAAAGGGCTCACAATCTAAAAAGATGCAAATGAATACCAGCAGACAGCCACTAGAACAGACACTGCTGGGGTGAGGCGGGCCAGTTACTCTCCCCCTGCTAAAAAAAGGAGCACCCACTTGAAAAAGTGCCTTTTACCCAATTAGCAGGGTTATTAGCTGCAAACAGCAGAAGAGAAAATGTGCAAATTGTGTTCATATTTTCAAGATCTGAGAAAGCCCAATTATCAAGCTGGGAGAGCCCAATTATAATGGGGGCCAAATAAATTGCTTCCAGGGGGCGCATTCAGCACACAGGCCTTATGTTTGACACCCCTGCCCTAGAGGGTCATTTTCTGGTGCATTCCAAAGGACAAAACTGGCAACTGGCAGAGGTCGGCTGCTGGGAAAGTGATCAGTGCCTCAAAAGCTGCTGAACTTACTCCTGGGTTCCCCCCTTACCCATAGAGGCACAGGAGAGCGGGGGAGGGGGGCTGTCCAGGGCTCTGCTGGATTCACCACTGCCAGAAGGAAGGGGGGGGAACACAACTGCCACTTCCACCCTTGAGAAAGGGAATAACTTAAGTAGTTTACAGGCAGGTAATTGGTCACTCCTGTTGCCTTAGTGGCAAGGCTGAGCTAGACGGTTAGGAAGACCTGGATTTGAATCTCTGCCAAGCCATGAAAGGTCTTGGATGGTGTTGGGAAAGCTGCTCTTCTCAGGCTAAACGCTTGAGAAGATGAAATGGTGGCCACATCTAGTAAGAACTGTGTGTGCGGCCCACCCCTTCTGTGCAAGAACTGGAGGCTCGGAACTGGCGTCCGCTATTGAGCCTGGCAGCTTTGTGGTGGATCACGTGCTTTGTGTGCCGAGGTTCCCAGGGAAAAACTGAGACTGCAAGCATTGGAGTAGAACAGCGTTATGGGACCAGTTTCTGTCTCTGTTTTATGGTGTTGTCATATATTCCTATGATGGTTCACGCAAAGGAAATTCTGTGCAAAACGGCTGTTTTGCCATCGCCTCTTAGGGGAACATCAGGTTTTTTAAATTGTTCAGGGAGCCTTTTTGCTCTGCAGAAATGCAGCAGGTGCATTGAGCTGGTCCCGCCCGGGATTCAGTGCTGACATCCCCATGCCTGAACCTGCAACCCCCTACCCTACCCCAACCCTCCTGGAATGCCCTCATTGGAATCCTCCTGAGGGCAGAGCCTCCGCCAGCCTCCGCACTGCTGCCTTGCCTGGTGGTTGAGAGTCACAGGGGCGTCTGCCGAGCCGAGTGACTTGATGTGGTTTCGTTTCAAGGATGGTACATGACTTTAGCAGAAGCCGGCGAGAAAAGGGGAGCAGGTTCTATTTTCAGTCTCTTAGAGGCAGCGTTTGCGGTTTTGTCTTCAAGTATGAAAGAAAATAGCTGCAAGGACTGGGGCAAAATGTGGGGAGGGGTTTGGGGTTTCAGTTCCTTTTTGCCAACTGTGCAGTAATTGGTTCTCATGCCGTTCTTGGGCTTTTTTGGAGGGAGGTGCAGTCACCCAGCCTTTTCCTTGCATTTTTGAAGCTGCCCCTGTGCCTGCCATTCCTATAAGGGTCGCATGTGTCTTCATCCCCGGAACGCTGCTTTTGTCAGGCAGAGAGAACAGGACCCAATAGCCCCAATGTCAGCCCTGCCCCGTCCTGCAGAAGAATGCTTTACAAGAAATTGGATACTTGAACATCCGTTGGGGCTGAGCAGAAGCAAAGCTTATCTGAGCTTCTTGAGAAACCTCAAGAGTCTTTTGAGGTTTTTCTTCTTTCTTGCCCAAACTTCTTTATTTTTTTTCATTCTCGGTTCTGTGTTGCAAAGGAGGGGCCACTTGTGTTTGTAAATATCCTCTCTCTGCTTTGCACCTCGTAGGATTGAGTCTCTCTCTCTCTCTTTCACTCTCTCTCTCTCCTTCTCTGCTTTCTTTTCTCAGGAAGTGAATGAGATCTCTTGCTTTCAAAATATTTGAATAATGTATTTATAAAGCACTTTTTTTTCAAACATGCAAAATGCCATAAAATCCCCTGATCATGGGTTATGTCAGAACGCCTGAATGGATTTTATCAGAATGCCAGATGCAAGGGAGGGCACCAGGATGCAGGTCTCTTGTTATCTGGTGTGCTCCTTGGGGCATTTGGTGGGCCGCTGTGAGATCCAGGAAGCTGGACTAGATGGGCCTATGGTGTGATCCAGTGGGGCTGTTCTTATGTTCTTATGATCAGCTTCCAATTTCTTTGGTTGGGTGGGTTGTTCTCACCTTACCCCACAGAGTTAGACTGAGGTTGAAGAGTGTGTGTGTGTGTGTGTGTGTGTGTGTGTGTGTGTGTGTGTGTGTGTGTGTAAATGGCTCTCTTGAGTTCTTCCATCTTCTGGGGGAACCATTTAATGGCCAACCAGCCATTTCAATCAAGGCAGCTGAATGCCGTTTCCTTCTCTTACTTTTAACGTAAAAAAAAGTACGTGTAACTTTTGTAAGTTTCTTGGAGAGCTTATTTAGCTGAAAAGCAACTAATAAGTGCATCAAATAAATTAAACACCACATATGTTACCTTGGGCTCCTTGGAGGAAAGGCAAAGATATGTATGTGATAATTATAATTAATTTGCAAGCAAAAAATCTCTCTCGGAGGAGTGGAAACAGCAGCGCATTTAATGCATACATTATTGCAGCCAGTGTGGCCTAGTGGCAGCTGCTGCTCTATTCTTGTTTATTAATAGGAACAAGCCACATCAGTGTGTGTGTCACTTTACAGCAGAAGAGCAGACAGGTCTCTGCCCCAAGAGGCTTACAATATTGGAAATAGACACAAGCGAGAGACAACAGAAAAAGGGGCTAGTAGTGTGGCAGGGTAAATGGGGGAAGAATATGACTTAGGCTCTCTTTTGCCATTTTGTTTGAATTTGTTTTTTTCTGCTATTGATCTGATTATGCTGTTTAACATTTTTGTATACTGTCAAATAAACTGGGTATACGTTTAGAAAATAAAAATTGTTTCATGTCTGCCTGTTTTGGATTTGATTGCAGCCAGGTAAAGAGACAAGAGAGTAGATCCAAAGACTTCATGGGGGAAACCCATGTTCAGTCCTTGCTCAGCCCCAAAGCCTTAAACTCGAGGGTGGTCTGGGGCCAGTCGCTGTCCCTCACCTACTCCTCATATAGTCATCAATGGCTTTGTGGAGCCTCCATGTTCAGTGGCAGTGAACTGCTCAAAATGCTGGGGACAAATGGGGGAAAGACAGGCGATTATTTTATTTATTTACTTTTCACATTTTTATGCTGCCCAACCTCCAGGGAGCTCAGGGCTGTGTGCTTGGTTCCTCCCCTCCTTTTGTCCTCACAACAACCCTGTGAAGTGGACAAGGGTGAGAGAAAATGACTGGCCCATGGTTACCGAGGAAGCTTTGTGGCTGAGGGGCTTTGAACCTGGAGCTTCCAGGTCTGACTCCTGAACCCCTGCATCATCTTCTCCTTGCAGAAAAGTACTCTTCTGCTCTGTGAGCTTCCTGGAGTCCTCTGACTCTGGATGAGTAGGACCTCTGGTTTGCATCCAGCAGGGAGCCAGTTCTTGCTCCCCATGTGCTTGTCCACAGACATTCTTCCCCAGGCTTCCAGAAATCTGGCTCTTTGGGGCAGACTTCTGCTCTGGTCACCGCCTTCTCCTCAGAGTCTTTAAGGAATGTCAACAGTCCTCGTAGGAAGGCAGCTGGGGTGTGGGGTGTGGAGGGGGCTTGCAACCCTCCCCTCCTTCTCCATTTGGAGGTTGTTCTCATCTGCTCAACTCTCTCTCTCTCTCTCCCCCCTCCTCCTCTTTGGGGGTTAGTGTGTTAGCTTGCCTAATTTGGTGTGCGTTTGCCTCGCCGGCCCCTGATTGGCGGTTGGGAAACTTGCTGGCGCTGTCTGAGTTCCCAAGTTAAGCTTCCTTTCTGGAAATCAGAGCCCTGTCTCTCTCTCCTGCAGCCTTCCCAACTTTCCACATAAGGAGCAGCTTTGCTCACACAACCAGCAACTCCAAACAAATCCCCCTGCCCTGCCAACCTTTCACAGACTCCCTCTCTGTTTACTCTACGGTGGTTTGTTTTCCTGGCAGGTTCTCCCCTCCCGGAAAAACCTTTTAGTTTCTTTTCTTATTCCCCCCCGACAGTTTTTTTTCCCCTCCTGGAAAAGTTTGCCACCTAGGGAAGGGTCGCGTATTAACAAAGTCAAAGCCAGCCCTGCCCCAGTCAGCAGTTCCGTGGCACAGAGTGTACAAAGGCACTGTTGTGTTTAAGGAATTATTACCCTTCTATTCCTTCTCTCTGCCCTCCTCCTTTAAAAAATTTTGCTTTGTCAGTTGCTTTCCCTCTAGGAGATATGATTTATAAAACCTCATGTTGCTGGGATATTTTTTTTATGTTTGGTTGGTTTGTGTTCTTTTTTTAAAAAAATAATTGACTCAGGCTGCTGGATGGGCTGAGAAGTTGAGATGTAAAAGTGTAGCCCCTTGTGTCCTGTTCTCAATTTGGATTTCTCCTTTTTGTGAAGAGCGGGTTCTCTCTCCTCCCCCCCCCCCCCAAGTTCTGTTTGCTGTCTTGCACAACAGGGGGAAAATGGGCCGTCGCCATGTGTGGAAAGCCAGTAGAAACATCCTGTCTATGAGATCATGCATGGTGAGCATAGCCAGCACAGCAACCTGTTTCAAGCAGAATTTTGCAAGGGGGGGGGGCTAATTAAACTGTTCAGAGGTCTCCCACTGCAGCCTGTTGACTTCCCTACCACACTGCAGTCACTGCACCGTCTTTAATGATCAGCACTCCCAAAAGACCCTTCTGATGACATCGGGCACATGGCTTTTGAGGGGATTCTGCAATTGACCCCTGCATTCTGCTGCTAGCAGCTGTACAGTGATGGGGCTCTTGTCTAGAAAGAAGACACCTGAGGGGGGGGCCATGATTGAGACATACAAAATTATTTAGGGGATGGTTAGAGTGGGTAGAGGAATTCTTTTCCTTCTCGTACAACACCAGAACCAGCGGCCATCCACTCTAGTTAGGTGACGGGAGAGTTATAACAGACAAAACAGAAAGCAGAACAAAAATAGTTCTTTGCCCTATATGCATTTAGTCTGTGGAAGTCCTTGCCACAGGCTGTGGTGGTGGCACCTGAAGGCCCTTTAAAAGGCGATTGGACAGATTGATGGAAGCAACTGGTGGTCACTACATTTGGCCCCTGCATGGCTTTGATTATCTTTCCACCTTGGTGTTTTCATGGTCAGTTTGTGCAGGGATTAATGTATGCTTTTGGCAAGGGGCCTGGGCAGAAAAGCACTCTTGGAATCTGCAAGGCACCCAGCCGTGCTTTTTCTGGACTTAGGCCTTTTCACTTGCTGTGACCATTCAGGATCTGGCCACGTTGATTCATCTCTCGGTCACACCTAGATTGAGCTCCTGAGAGGCCCATCATGTGGGCTTGTCATCCTTTGCAAATCGTAGCTAGTTCAAAATGGGACTGTGTAACTTACCCACTGGGGCAGGCTGCATGCTGCATATAGCAGGGGTGTCCAAAGTTTTTGGCAGGAGGACCACATCGTCTCTCTGACACAGTGTCGGGGGCAGGGCAAAAAAAAAATTAATTTACATTTAAAATTTGAATAAATTTACATAAGTTTACAGAAATGAATATATTAAAGATGAACTTATATGAATGAATGAAGGTCTTGCAATAGCTCAAGGCCTATAAAAGGCCTTGCACAAAACCAGGCTGGCCTTTCCTTTGCTGCCACTGCTGCCTCACAGACATGAAAGAGCAAGCAATGGAGGGAGCCTTCATCCCACAGCTCACGCGAGAGGTCAAACAGTCACCCTCATGCTGAGAGCAGTTGTGTCGGGCCAGTGTGGGCTCCAACAAATTTCCGGAGGGCCAGAGGCTCACTGGAGACTGGGGGCTCCCTGAGGGCCGCATTGAAAGGCCTCGAGGGCCGCAAGTGGCCCCAGGGCCGGGGTTTGGGCACCCCTGGCATATAACATAAATGTTATGTAACTTCATATAGGTGACTTCCAGCCCCCAATTTGGAGGGTATGTTTTGAATTCCAAAGCCTGAAAGAATCTGGGTCCAGGGTTTCCTTCAGGCCCACCTGTAACCAAATGAGCCTACCCGTGCAGACGGCCTTGGAGGCTCTGCTTCCTTGTGCCCCATTGTTGGAAGCACTGCCGTCAACAATACAGGGCCACTTTTATGGTGACACCAAAGCTATGGAGCTCTTTCCTGATTGGCTATTAGATGCCAAGCCAAGGATGTCTTCCAGAAGCCTTTTGAGTGGCCCTGGTCTTGTTTCTGCTGCTGTGGTTAAAGTGAATGATGAACCTGGGGGGTCTTCAGCTTGCACAGGGGAGCTGTGGCCCACTCCCCAAAAGCAGGGCTGCTCAAGTCTTTATTCGCCATGTACACGTGCTCTTTGCCGTTCAACCAAATGCATTGAGTCGTGCTCAGATTCCATAGGCTTTGATCCTCGCTTTGAACATTATATTTTTCCCTGTAGAGTTGTGCAAACTTTGAAGCGTAGGTAGCGGCAACCGTCACAGCTTGGAACCCACAAAGGTGCTGTAGCAGCAGCTGTGCCGAACATCTGGACATTTTCTTTGTGGTCCACAGAGGGAGGACTGTTGCAGGCGCCCGAGAAATAGCAAAACGAAACCCTGCAGGGGCTCGCTGTAAATGGAAGTGAGTGACACAGGGATCCGAGGCACGAAAGGTAGAGGGAGGCTTTGCATATGTTTAAGCTCCCCTCTCTGATTGGACTGAGTAAATGTTTGACTTCCATTCTTTGGGTCCCTCTCCTGTTCTTAAAGACTGTGCTTTTGACATGCTGTAATTGCCTTGCTCTGGTCTTCAGAGATGTGCCTTCTGTTCAGATGGATTAGGCAGCCATTGCTTGCAGTGTGCGGTGTTTTTATATGCTGCTTTTCTTAACGCATGCTTAAATTAAATGCTGCCCTAATTGGAAACAGTGTGGAAGACGCGTGAGGCGGAAACGCCTTGGATTCTCTTCACTGACATTTTTAGTGGTATAGCGCTGGAAGAAAAGGCTCCAAAGAGACTCCAGCGTCCTGTGGCTGGTGTTGCATTTCGATCTCCTGTACCCAGACTTGTATCCCCGCAAGCTTTGGGCCACAGTCCAACAGAATGTTTGCTTTAAGCCTTTCAGTTTCTCTCTAGCCTAAAGCTCACTTGAGTCTGCACTTAAGGCTGTTGATTGCCTCAGTTTTCTGCCTCTAAAGTGGGAACAAGGGGCTCCCTGACAGTGTTCTTGGACGAACAAGTGGTAGTGATCGTTCACTTTGCACACACCAGAAGTGTTTGTATCTCCTTGGTTTCTCGGCTTCTGGTTCTTACAAGAAACTTTGGTTTTTGCTGTGCGGATTTTTTTTAATGTTCCTATGGGTAGGAATTGGCTGCAACAACCTAATCTTACACCTTGCTTGCAGTCCATCATGCTTCCCAGCTGATCAGGGAGCTGAGGATGATTGAGGGAACTGAATGCAGCAACCCTGAGTGAGGAGGGCACCATTCCTCCAGAATGTCGCCTTGGCCCAGAGCTGTTAAGGTGGCAAATACTGCCTTCAAAAAAAGTTTGGGGCACCCCAGTTCTCTCAGTCTGGGTGCAAGCGAGTTGGACTGCTCTGCATTTTGTGAAACTGGGACTTGGGTTTTTGCAGGAGATGATGAAAGATACACAACCCCAAGCTCCTGTTCCGTTACAATCCATTTAACGTCTCCCTCTCCCCTCTTCCCACCCTTCCATTTGCAATTTCCTCATGTATATAGGACTAATCTGGTTGAATTTGTATGCCTAGTCAGGTACTTGCAGGATTTATCAAGTAAATCATGGCAGGATTAGAAGAAATCCTAGTTCTCATTTTCCATATTAGCCCAAACCATGAGGCTCTGGATTTTGTTGAGGTTTTGTTGTTGCTGCTGCTTTTCTTTGTTTTTATTATGCACATGCAAACACTAACCTGTGTGTGTGTTGCAGAATACAAGATTTTTGTTTTGCTTCTGTATTTCTGGGCAGTCCGTGGCACTCCTCTGAGGTTGCAAAGTTGATAAAACAGACAGGGGAGATGGCAGGAGGAACTTGCAGCCATGAATGGAGAGGCTGGTGGAAATCATCTAGTGCAGTGGTTCACAAACTGTGTGTCAGGACCCACCAGTGTGTTGCGACCCAGTTTTTTGGTGGGTTGCGAAACTGATGAGCTGATAGCTGACAAGGAATATGTATTGAGCCCTATAGAAAGTGAAACTGCACCACACGTGTGCATTTTCTCATGAGTAGGTGACTGTACCTTGGTCAACCTGAGGGGAACACAATGGCACCAGAATGGTCCTGATCCTATGAACGCAGGCCTCAAAAAACGCTGGAGAAGGAAGTCTCCCAAGCTGATAAAGAAAGTACATTGAGCCCTATGGAAAGCAGAACTGAGCCACACGTGCATGTCTACTCATGAGTAGGCAAACATGCTCTTATCAAAGGCTAGGCAAAGGGCAACACAAGACCATCAGAATGTTCCTGATCAGATTGACATGGAGCTCAACAAACACCCCAGAAGGTGGTCCCCCCACCATAGTAAAAAGGGGTAAAAAACAGAGGCTGTGGGTCCAACAGAGTGTTTTAAAAAGTGACAGCCAGTGAAAGGTATAAATTAGATTTTACATATAAACAAGCAGAGAAAAGAACTTCAGGGATGATGATATCATGCAGAATAGCACAATCTGATGTGAAATGACACGTGTGCTGCACCTTTGCCTTCCACTCTTGTCGTGCATTGTCTTGCCTCCCAGCTGTCTCATTTTTGCAGTTGTTTCATTTTTACAGTATTGTCTGATAAAAAATGAATCCCTCAACACACAAACGATTATACCTACAAGGCTATAAGCCACTGTTCATCATGTGCCTGCTGTCAACACAGGTTTTGAAATCGGCACACGGGCCAATCCCTGTACCCTTTGCTCTGTGCTGGGTGCAGACAAAATGTCCACAAACTGTACCGTGCAATCCACGTGGTCACAGGTGTTGCCAAATAAAGAACGTGTTGCTTGGATGCAGTGCCAGAGATGAGCAGTTGATACGATCACTGCTGTTCATGTTTTACTCTCGTGATAAAATGATCTTAATACAGGCATGTGCTGCTTAACAATGGACCGCATATATGACAGTGGTCAAAGCATAACAAAGAGGCTCTTAGGGCGCAACCTTTATGTCAGTGCTTTCCAGCACCAGTGTTCCAATGGGACATATGCTGCATCCTGCAGTTGGGTGTCACTCAGAGGTCTCCTCAAAGTAAGGGAAAGCGGTGTGCCCCAAGGATCTGTCCTGGGACCGGTGCTTTTCAACCTCTTCATAAATGACCTGGAGACAGGGGTGAGCAGTGAGGTGGCGAAGTTTGCAGACGACACCAAACTTTTCCGAGTGGTGAAGACCAGAAGTGATTGTGAGGAGCTCCAGAAGGATCTCTCCAGACTGGCAGAATGGGCAGCAAAATGGCAGATGCGCTTCAATGTCAGTAAGTGTAAAGTCATGCACATTGGGGCAAAAAATCAAAACTTTAGATATAGGCTGATGGGTTCTGAGCTGTCTGTGACAGATCAGGAGATTGATCTTGGGGTGGTGGTGGACAGGTCGATGAAAGTGTCGACCCAATGTGCGGCGGCAGTGAAGAAGGCCAATTCTATGCTTGGGATCATTAGGGGTATTGAGAACAAAACGGCTAGTATTATAATGCCGTTGAACAAATCTATGGTAAGGCCACACCTGGAGTATTGCGTCCAGTTCTGGTCGCCACATCTCAAAAAAGACATAGTGGAAATGAAAAAGGTGCAAAAGAGAGCGACTAAGATGATTACGGGACTGGGGCACCTTCCTTACGAGGAAAGGCTACGGCGTTTGGGCCTCTTCAGCCTAGAAAAGAGACGCCTGAGGGAGGACATGATTGAGACATACAAAATTATGCAGGGAATAGACAGAGTGGATAGGGAGATGCTCTTTACACTCTCACATAACACCAGAACCAGGGGACATCCACTAAAATTGAGTGTTGGGCGGGTTAAGACAGACAAAAGAAAATATCTCTTTACTCAGCATGTGGTCAGTCTGTGGAACTCTTTGCCGCAGGATGTGGTGATTGCGTCTGGCCTGGACGCCTTTAAAAGGGGATTGGACAAGTTTCTGGAGGAAAAATCCATTACGGGGTACAAGCCATGATGTGTATGCGCAACCTCCTGATTTTAGAAATAGGCTCTGTCAGAATGCCAGATGCAGGAGGGCACCAGGATGAGGTCTCTTGTTATCTGGTGTGCTCCCTGGGGCATTTGGTGGGCTGCTGTGAGATACAGGAAGCTGGACTAGATGGGCCGATGGCCTGATCCAGTGGGGCTGTTCTTAGGTTCTTATGTTCCCTTACCTCAGAGCCGCATTGCCCTTATGTCAGTGCTGGAAAGAACTGACATAAGTGGTTAGGATTGCGCCCTCAATGAGACAGTCAGGACTCCTGTAGCCTGTAGCCGAAGAGGCAGTCGGTCTCCAGTGTCCCGCATAGCCAGCTAGTGTCTGGCAGGGACAACAAATGGAAAGAACTCTGGGGTGGGGGTAACTTGTGTGTGTTTGTGTGTACTCTGCAATAACTAAAGCCAAAAGAGCCAAAGATGCACAGATTTCTCTCTCTCTCTCTCTCTCTTTTTGCAGTATGGTCCGTCTTGGCTATTTTATTTATTTACTTAGGCTGCAATCCTAACCACCCTTTCCTGAGAGTAAAACCCATTAAACAAAACAGGGCTTACTTCTGAGTAGACTTGGTTAGGATTGTGCCCTTACTTACTTATACCAATTTATATTCCACTTTGTCTCCCAAGTGAGCGTTCAAAGCAGCTTACAAAAGTCATTTAAAAATACATAAAATCAAGATATAAAAACTTAAAATACAATATAAATATTAACAATCCCTTTATACACACACACACACACACACACACACACACACACACACACACATACAGTATCATCTAAAAAACCTAATGAGAAGCCAGGAACAAATAGCAGAAGAACCAGCAAAGACTAAAAAGAATGCAAGCCCATCAAACAAATGCTTAAAAACTTTGAAAATTTGTTTTAAAAAGCAAAAATCTCAGAAGGTGAGAGTAAAAGGAGAGATCCACTGGAAAGCCTCTAAGGAGAGAGCAGTCTGTAAAGAAAGAGGGAACGAATGCCATAGAGTTGGTGCCACTATGGAGAAGACCCTACTGCTCTGTGTGAGTGTTCTTGTTCAGGAGCCATCAGATTAGATTGCAAAGTTCTGTTGATGGGGGGGGACCCTCAACACGCACGCACACACGTACACAGCCCTTTGAAGAATGCGTGGGCCTGAGAAGTGTGGCTTTTCCTCAGCCCTGCATCTTGGCAGCTTTTGTTCGCACCGTACCTTTTCTCTCGGTGTTCACGGGAGAAATAGGCAGTGCTGCTGAACTGCTAAGCTGAATGTGTTCTGAGTTGGCCTTATGCTCTTGCTTTCAAGTGCTCCCATTCAAAGAGCCATCCTTGTGCTCGCTCCAACCTTCTTTACTCGTGCAGCGCGTTATCGCATTACGCATCGTGCGTTAGCAGCCCTTGAAAAACAGTCTCCTTCCCCCCCCCCCCGCCCTGTGCTCAGTGCGTGCATAAACCACATGGGCAGGGACCCCACACGAAGAAAAGGACTCCTCTCTGCAGAAGCACTGGGGTCAGCTGACAACAATGAAAATGAAGTGTGAGATGCAGAGTACAGTATTTGTGTTATAATGATGCTGAATGCCAGGGCCGTTTCCAAGAGGGGCAAATCTCTTCTCTTTGAACTTCGAAGCACATGTTCGCGGCCTTAATCATGTTGCATTCA
The DNA here is from genome assembly GCF_035046505.1 of Tiliqua scincoides. Classification (NCBI taxonomy): domain Eukaryota; kingdom Metazoa; phylum Chordata; class Lepidosauria; order Squamata; family Scincidae; genus Tiliqua; species Tiliqua scincoides. The sequence continues at coordinate 15,367,241 of NC_089833.1, forward strand.
GGTGCCTTCCTGAGTGGTTTCTGTCGCGAGGCTCTTGGTAGCATGGCCTGCAGGATGGCCACGTGACACACACTGCTGACTGCCCTGTTGCTGTTCAGAAACCTCCTGAAACCTCCCCAAATCAAAAGACCCTTTGATTGTCTTTCACTTCCTTATTAATTCTCACATGGCAGAACTGCTTGTAGGATATGTGTGTGAGTGTGTGTGTGTGTGTGTGTGTGTTTTGTCTGGGAGATGCAGTAGTTCATTAAACAGGCATTCATTATTTTCTGTTCCCTTCTTTGGCCTGTGTATTTCCCCCTAGATTTATAGCTTGTGCTTTGAGTGCCATCTCGTGGCACTTCTTCTAAATAGTTCTCCAGTGTCTTTGTTGCCCAAAGCTACCGAATCCCTGTGAATTTTTTTTTTTTTGTAATTAATGATTTATATCTTGATTCTCTTTTGCAACAATTAACTTGGAAGTGGCTTGCTATGAATTTACTTGTTGTGCAGTTATTATGGAACTTGGTAAGCCACCTTGGGCATTGGCTTCGGCATGGGAAAGGCATAAATTTATTTTAGATAAATACATAATAAATAATATATATATATTCTCTCTCTCTCCCGCTCCTGTAGCGTCCCCAACTCATGCCCAGCCAGCCCTCGTGGGGCCGGTTCCTCAGGATACCGCTTTGCTCAGAATCTTACCTCGGACCTGCAGCGGGTAGCAGAATACGCGGCAAAGGCTACGTCGGAGCAGCAGGCCGATGCGTCTGGAGAGGATAGTCCAAAGGTTGCTAGACCCTTTCCTTCTTCCTCTGTCCCCTTGGCCTGGTACTGCTTTGGACTGGTTAACTGTACGTGGAACAGATCCAGATGTGTTTGGTAGGGTTTAGTCCTGTGCCTTCTCGCTTGGAAGCCAGTCCTTCTGTGCACAGTGGGATTTATTCCAGGGAAGGTATTCTGAAGACTGTAGCCTGAGCCTGTCTTGTTGGTTCCAAGCCCACGGATGTAGGAGACCTCCAACTGGGAGACCTCCAAATGGGCATGCCTTCCAGTCACATCTGGGAGGCTTTCTGAAGCATGGGGAGTTTCTGCAACTTTCCGAAGGCCAGTCGGAGGCTACTGAAAAGCACTTGCAGTTTGCCAGCACCTCCCCTTGCAGATTTCAGTATCCACAGAGGGCCCTGAAATGGATCCCCTGCAGTTTCTGAGGCCTTCATCAGTGGCATCCAATGGCCTGTTTTGATTTGATTGCCACCCAGTGTTTTGGGGAAGAATCCTGAGTTACAGAACTCACATTGGTCTTCAAGACCTTGAGCAAGGAGGGCAAGTTAAACAATGGGAGCCACACAGACCCCCCTGGAGAGCCCAGTATGTCAGGTCTCCGATTTTTCTTGGTGTTCAATAGTAAATGATTTTATGTTTATATGTTCATGTTATCTGTCCTCATTTGACCGGGAAAGGGGGGCTGGAACCTGAGAAGAGCTCCCAAGGGACCATAGTGCACCCCCCCCCCCAAAAAAAGATTAAGGATGGCTGGGTTAAACAGTCTGTCTGTGCAAACTTTAACTGATTCATTGGGTCCTTGGTATCTGCAGGGTGTCTGTTCCAGGACCCCCTGCAGATAATGAAATCCGTGGGGCGGGGGCCAGCACAGTGCTGCATTTACTTACCTGGGGACTATGCCTGACCCTCTGGAGGTCACACGTGGCCTCCCGGACATGACCAGAAGACACTTCTGGTTTGCACTGGTAACTTCCTGTAATGTCTGGGAGTTTTTCTGAAGCCCTCTGGCCAGGGGCTCAGCACCTGCGTATACTCAAATCTGTGGATGCGGAGTCTGCAGGTAAGGAGGGTCCGCTATGATAAACATGCGAAGGCTTTCACGGCTGGAATCCATATTGAACTAGTAACAGTTTTTCAGGCTGGGTGCCGTGGTCTAGCTTTTTAACCTAATGAACCTAAACCAGGGGTGTCCAAAGTTTTTGCCAGGAGGGCCACATCATCTTTCTGACACTGTGTCGGGGGCCGGTGAAAAAAAGAATTAATTTACATTTTAAATGTGAATAAATTTACATAAGTTTACATAAATGAATATATTAAAGATGAACTTGTATGAATGAATGAAGGTCTTGGAATAGCTCAAGGCCTATAAAAGGCCTGGCACAAAGCAAGGCCAGCCTTTCCTTTGCTGCCACTGTTGCATCACAGGTGTGAAACAGCAAGCAGTGGAGGGAACCCTCATCCCACAGCTCATGCAAGAGATCAAACAGTCACCCTCGCGCTGAAAGCAGTTGCGTCAGGCCAGTGCGGCAAATCTTCAGAGGGCTAGAGGCTCATTGGGGGCTGGGGGCTCCCTGAGGGCCGCATTGGGAGTCCTCGAGGGCCGCAAGTGGCCCCAGGGCCAGGGTTTGGGCACCCCTGACCTAAACCAATCCTGGAAGGGGGGGCTAATTACCACCACACTAAAAACTGAAAATTAACAACTAAAACTCAACCTAAAAATATAGAGTCCACTGCATTTCTATCAGCCGATAGAAATATATCAGAAATCAGCCGATTGCTATAAGTGCTTTAAAATTAGAGTGAGGGGGGGGAATTGCTAGTGGCTACTTGGTGACGTGTTGGGAGGTTAAGAGGAGCTGGGCAGCACGGCATGACCACGCAAGGAGAGCAACCGGGTTGGGGGTTTCTTTTGAAGAGCTTTTTCTGGTGTGTGTTTTTTTCTATTGCTTTGTTTGATGCCTTTGAAAGGCATCTGCTTGGCTATGCTCTCACCTTGTTAGACAAGCTCCAGCCTAAATTATTGATGAACATTGAAGCTGCTAAAAAACTCCCTTGTGTGTGTCTGTGTTTGTGGTGCCTGCCTGCAGGATGAGACCAAGCCGCCATATTCATATGCCCAGCTCATCGTTCAAGCCATCTCGTCGGCCCAGGACAGGCAATTAACACTAAGTGGGATCTACGCCCATATCACCAAGCATTATCCGTATTACAGGACAGCCGATAAAGGCTGGCAGGTGAGTAGCCTGACGCTGCCAAGATCCAGTTCATTCATTCTACAGAAGTAGCAGTTTGGGGGGGAGGGTAACCATCTTTTCATTCTCCACTCCCGCAGAATTCCATTCGGCACAACCTTTCCCTGAACCGTTATTTCATTAAAGTCCCACGCTCTCAAGAGGAGCCCGGCAAGGGCTCGTTCTGGCGAATAGATCCCAACTCAGAAGCCAAACTCGTGGAGCAGGCATTCCGGAAACGGAGGCAGAGAGGTGTGTCTTGCTTTCGCACCCCCTTCGGACCTCTCTCTTCCCGGTGAGTTTAAGTCTTGACGGTATAGCTGTAGAGGAGATGCTTATTTTGCTGGGAAGGGAATTGGGGGTATGTACCTCAGTTGCTGTGTGTAGACTTGATTTGGAACTGTGTCAGCGTTTGTAACGTACAGCTGGTGATTGTGAAAGGAGATGAAGTTTACAGAATACAGTGGGTCCACGGTATCCAGGGGGGATCACCCTGCACATGCCCGATCTCGTCTGATCTCGGAAGCTAAGCAGGGTCAGGCCTGGTTAGTACTTGGATGGGAGACCGCCTGGGAATACCGGGTGCTGTAGGCTTATACCATAGTCTTTTGAGACTGAAGGTTACCAACCACCATTCAGGGACTCCCCGGAGGTAATCACATCTGCTGAAGGGTCTCACAGGACCCCCTAGACACAACCGGAAGAGTTTTCCAATTGCATTCAGGAGGTCCTCTGAGGCCCTCCAGCTGTGGGCTTGGTCCCCATGGATATTCGGATCCACGGATGCTGAGCCCGCACATAAGGGAAGCCCACTGTATTACATGAGCAGGGACTAATGCTCATATTCAGCGCCAAAGTTTGTCTATAGCTTGCAAACCAGGAGTCTTTGGGAATCCACAGACTTCCTGTCCTAGGCAGCTTCTCGTTCGTTCCATCGGCAGCAGCTCAAATCAAGGAAGCTCTTTTACTCAGCTCTTGAGGCAGATTTGCAAACCCTGCTGAAGAAGGAACCTGGTACACTCGAACCCACTGCAAAAATATGGCTTCTTCTTTATACAATATGTCAAATTGGAAGCTGATTTCCTAATATGCATTTAAGGGGAGAGAGAAAGGATTTTTAAAGTTGCAAAATGGAGTGGCTCTGGTTGCACTGAGAACCAGATGCTTGATTTTTATAAATTCGGCACTGAAGATTTCAAGAGGCCAGCATATGCAACAGGTTCCATGCTGCAATCCGGAATGCGCCACTCACAGTTCTAACACGGGCTCCATGTTTCTTCAACTTTTGTCAGACTAATGCGATTTCTGCCCTGATTCTGTGCTCTTGCCTTCCAGGAGTGCCCCTGCCTCCCCTACTCACACTGGCCTGCTGTCTCCACACACTAGTGGCCTTCAGACCCCAGAGTGCCTATCAAGAGAGGGCTCACCCATTCCACACGACCATGACTTCGGCTCAAAGTTAGCCTCCGTTCCAGAATACCGGTATTCGCAAAGCGCACCTGGTAAGTAGCTGCTGACCTTTCTTTGCAGGAGAGAGAGAGAGAGAGAGAGAGAGAGCATTGATGAAAACTGCACCTGTGTTCTGATTTTTGTCTTTTGTTCCTAGCTTTGTGGGTTCTTGACGTGGCTAACTATCTTTAAACACACCATCCGGTAAAAACAGAGATGTAAGCTATTACATTTTCAGCAGAGACCCACAAAATAACAATTAGAAAATGAATGGAACATACTCTCAGTTGCCAAGTATTATGTGTAGACCACTTTTTGGGAGTGTGCAAAGCACTTCCCCTGTATTATTTTGTAAGAATTCCATCAACAGTCCTGTGACAATTGTAAATACTTTTTCCTAGTTAGTATTTTTCTTATGGTGGTGGTTGTTGTTACCTTGTGTTTTTATACTCTTGTGCTGATTGTTTTTATGGAGGTTGTAAGCTGCCCTGGTTCCTTTTCAGTAAGGAGAATGATTTCAGTAAGATTTCAGTATCCGCTGGAACTGAACCCACGGCCGCATGTGACTTCTCCCCCCCCCTCCCCGCTAATTTCATTAACCGCTGAATTCTGTATCCGTGGAAGGGGGTTCCAGGAACGGATCCCCCACAGAGGGCCCAATCTACGTTTTTAAACAATAAATGTTTGTGGCATAGTCAGGAACTGGGTAAGTCCTGATCAGCAGGTTAGCTATTTAGCTACTACACCATCCCTGCTCAGTTGTTGTCCTAGATGAGTCCAGAACCTGACTCCTAAGATTTTACCTAAGATTTTATCCAGTTTTTTTCAGCCTCTTTCCCTTAAACCAGGGGTGCTCACACTTTTTTGGCTCGAGAGCTACTTTGAAACCCAGCAAGGCCCGGAGATCTACCAGGGGGAAGGAAGCATCTGACAGACACCTCCTTCCCGTGGCTGTCCACTTTAGCTCCTGCTCTTCCAGCATGCAGCGCCACGAAACTGATGAAACGGACTAGAGTCTAGTCAGTTTCGTCAGTTTTGTTGCTGCATGCCTGAAGAGCAGCTAAAGTGTCCCTTTCAGTGTCAGTTTAGTGTCAGCTAAATATGTCAGTTTCGTCTAGTCACTAGACGAAACTGACATATTAACAGTTTGGAGAGACAGGGCTCCGCGATCTACTCATTTTGCCTCGCGATCTACCGGTAGATCGCGATCCACCTATTGAGCACCCCTGCCTTAAACCATGAGGGCCAGGAACTTGTGTGTGTATGTTTATTTTTCATAAACCCTGAATATTTTTGATAGAAGTCTAACCAGTGGCTATTCTGTTCCCTCTTTCAGGCTCGCCTGTCAGTGCGCAGCCGGTGATCATGGCTGTCCCTCCTCGACCGTCTGCCCTAGTGGCCAAGCCAGTGGCCTACATGCCGGCCTCTATCGTGACTTCCCAGCAGCCATCGGGCCATGCCATTCATGTTGTCCAGCAAGCCCCCACTGTAACCATGGTCAGAGTTGTGACCACCTCTGCAAATTCGGCTAACGGCTACATACTGACCAATCCAGGGGCGCCAGGTGGAGTCCACGAAGGAGCAGGCGGGCTCTTGGATTTGGCCGGTGATCCTCGAGGTAGGGTGCAAATCCTGGGAAGGGTTGGAATCCCACGTGTTGCAGAACGATACTGGGGACCCACCACTGATCCCGCCCTCTGCTGGGACCCAATTCGTCCATCTCATCCCTGTCGGCACACACCCCTCCCCCACCCCCATTTTCTCCCACCTCTTGTGTCTTTACAACAGTCCTGTGAGGTAGCAACCTGAGCAGGGCTGGCCTTAGGAGCTGTGGGGTGAGGCAGTGGGAATAGGCTGGGGAGGATTATATCAAGAACGCAACGTTGATAAGGCAGTACTATGATTGGATTGAACCCAAGCCCTCTCTTGCTCAGGCTTTGCCACGACCCTCAAAATGAGGCTTCATGACCCCATTGCAGTCACGACCCACAGGTTGAAGAACACTGTATTTAATGTATTCATATATACAGTTAACCAGAGACTTCCAATCACCCTATGAGCTGGGTGATTCACCCTAAGAGTTTTGCCATGGGATGCATTGTTTTTCTCTGCTGCTAACACACACTTTTGTTTACGGCGGCAGAGATAATCTCCCCCTTTTGCCTTCTGAAGCATCTCAGTCACTTTTCTGTAGGAACTCTCATGATATATTTATGGCAATGTAGGCATTTCATCGTGTGTTACGATGGGTAATAATTGACTTGTTTGGCCACAGGACTTGACAAAATGATAAATCAGGTACATAAATGCAGAAAGCTAAAACTACAGAACTATAAAAAGTAAAGGAAGCTCCAGCACAGTGTAAATTCAACTATCCAAACAACCACCTATTATATTAGTTTCAGACTCCCTGTAGGGGAAGAGCTGTAATTGCTGGTTATTTTGTCTAGCAGATTAAGGCTGCAATCCCATACACCGGCTGCTGTGAGATACAGGAAGCTGGACTAGATGGGCCTATGGCCTGATCCAGTGGGGCTGTTCTTATGTTCTTAACTACAATTCCCAGGAGGCCTTGCAGGTCTCTTGTTGTCTTGAGTGCTCCCTGGGGCATTTGGTGGGCCACTGTGAGATACAGGAAGCTGGACTAGATGGGCCTATGGCCTGATCCAGTGGGGCTGTTCTTATGTTCTTAACTACAATTCCCAGGAGGCCTTGCAGGTCTCTTGTTGTCTTGAGTGCTCCCTGGGGCATTTGGTGGGCCACTGTGAGATACAGGAAGCTGGACTAGATGGGCCTATGGCCTGATCCAGTGGGGCTGTTCTTATGTTCTTAACTACAATTCCCAGGAGGCCTTGCAGGTCTCTTGTTGTCTTGAGTGCTCCCTGGGGCATTTGGTGGGCCACTGTGAGATACAGGAAGCTGGACTAGATGGGCCTATGGCCTAATCCAGTGGGGCTGTTCTTATGTTCTTAACTACAATTCCCAGGAGGCCTTGCAGGTCTCTTGTTGTCTTGAGTGCTCCCTGGGGCATTTGGTGGGCCACTGTGAGATACAGGAAGCTGGACTAGATGGGCCTATGGCCTGATCCAGTGGGGCTGTTCTTATGTTCTTATGTAAGTCTGCATACAGTACAGTAAGTACTAAAATAACCATGAAGTGCAAGAAGTACAAGCTGTGAGGTTTCTGTGTTGAAGAGGCCCCGTGACTGCCTAGGAGAGTGGGTTGGTTGGTAGGGTTTATTTATTTATTTGCTTGCTCTGCTTTATCTCCTTCATGGATATTCAGAGCATTCTGGGTGACTGTCACCTCTGCTTCTGTAGGGCTGGATGAGAAACCAACCATCGCGTTCGCCGCAATACCCACTGCCAGCCGCGTTATCCAGACAGTCGCCAGTCAGATGGCCCAAGGCATCCCGGGACAGACAGTCACCATCCTCCAACAGGCCACCCCCCTGACCATTGGGCAGCACCAGCTCCCTGTCCGAGCAGTGACTCAAAACGGAAAGCATGCCATGCCCACCAACAGCCTATCTGGTAGTGCTTATGGTATGTACATCCTCTGATCCTGTTCCCTTTGGAGGCCATGCTGTGGAAACGTGGCATGTCTAGGATGTGCCACATGGCTGTGGCAGAAGGTTTAGCTGGAGGGCTGCTTCCTTAGCTCTGTGGAAGAGCTTCAGTTTTGCAGTGCAGACCCTGGCAGCTACCCTGCAGATACCTGATCTTGTCTGATCTTGGAAGCTAGGCAGGGTCAGGCCTGGTTAGTACTTGGATGGGAGACCGCCTGGGAATACCGGGTGCTGTAGGCTTATACCATAGTCTTTCCATGCCCAAACGTGTCTGATCTCAGAAGCTAAGCAGGGTCAGGCCTGGTTAGTACTTGGATGGGAGACCGCCTGGGAATACTGGGTACTGTAGGCTTATACCATGAGCTCGGAAGCTAAGCAGAGTCAGGCCTGGTTAGTACTTGGATGGGAGACCGCCTGGGAATACTGAGTGCTGTAGGCTTATACCATAGTCTTTCGAGACTGAAGGTTGCCAACCAACTCTGGCAGCATCTGTCGGGGGAAAAAATCCTGTCTGAAGCCTTGATGAGCTGCTGCCAGTCAGTGCTGACAATACTGGGTTAACTGGCCCAGTAGCCTGACTCAGTAGGAAGCAGCTCCCTGTATTCCTCCTTTCCATTATCAGCCCCCCTCCCTCAAATCACCCTCCACTTAAAGGAAAACAGATGCATTTGCAAAACGATTTCTTAATCACCGCTTTCTGCTTATGAAGCGGCTCAAGACAAATGCCAGGTGATTGCATGAGGGGCTCGAGTACAAATGAGCAATTATCTAATATCCGACACTCCATCAAGACTTGGTGAGGTTGCCGAATAGCAGTCGGTAGATTTTATTTTTGGAAAAAGGGGGGGAAAAAACTCCCCACTTTATTGTTAATGCATTTTGCTGCAATTAAAGCTGAACTCCTGTACTGGGATTTAAAGAGGGAAGGATTTTTTCCCCAAACCAATCACCACTTTTGAATGCTGTGCAATAATTACTGCACTAGAAGCAGCCAGAAAAAGGGGGGGGGAGGAGAGACTCCAAACCCTACTAGATAATAATTTGATCACGTGCCTGGGGGGAGACCCATTTGAACTTATGAAATTGCCTTGCACCAACTACCAGTCCATTAAGCCATATAGCTTGTTGCAGAATGTATTTCTCCTCCGTTACTACTGGAAACTTCATATTTTTTTCCTTTCGCACGGTAGCCTGAATTATCAGAAGCAAGTCCAGCTGGCAAATGGGAATGCTTTAAAAGATGGGAGGGATTGGGTTGCACTTCAGATTGGTGGCCAAGGATTCTGCTTTATTTAACTCCTGCTTGTCAGGAGAGATCCTGCTCGACATCTTGGCGCTATTCAAGAAGTTAGGGCTGTAGCCCTATATACACTGACCCTGGAGTAAGCCCCATGGAATGTTCTTTTCTCTCTTACGCAACACCAGAACCAGGGGACATCTACTCAGATTGAGTGGTAGGAGAGTTAGAACAGACAAAAGGAAATATTTCTTTACCCAGTGTGTAATTAATCTGTGGAACTCATCGCCATGGGATGTGGTGATGGCATCCGGTTTTGATGCCTTTAAATGGGGAATGGACAGATTGTTGGAGGACAAGTCTATTACAGGTTACAAGCTCTCTCTCTCTCCCTCCCTCCCCACCAGCTCTCACCAACCCACTGCAGCTTCTTGCAGCCCAGGCCAGTTCATCCACTCCAGTGGTCGTCAGCCAGGGGAGCGAGGCGGGGACAAGAGACGCTGAAGAGCTTTCGAGCGAGCCAGGTGTCAAACGGCCCCGGATTGAAGAGTCCAGAGGAGGAGCTCCGTTGCAGACAGGTGTCATCGCTTCCACGGCCCCACAAGGACAGGCTGCCAGCGAATGAGGCGCGGAAGGTCCTATCAAGGCAGCACAGGGGGAATTTTTGCGTTTCAAACAAGAAAAACTACAGCTGTGACACCCTGACCTTTTTCAAGCAAGAGAGATTTACTTTTTTCCCATGCTTCTTTTAAACTAAGATTTTTAAGGGACAGGTTAACCATCCTCGCAATCCCAAGGTGCCAAACAAATGGGCAAAGCCTCCATCTGTCTGGGAGTCTGTTCTGCCTTTTACTTCGGAGTTTTTCTTGCTCCTGCTTTTAGATTAAAAAAACAAAACAGACAATTTGATTGTATGACTCTGGGATTATTTTCCCCATCTCCGTTAGTTCTCTTTCATCCCCTCTTCCTTTCCTGAAAGCATGGGAGTTGTATGTAAAGCATATAAAAAATACTGGACTTGCTCTTGGAGTCCATGGGGGGAGGTGGCTTCTGAGCTCCAAAGATATTTCTCTCTCTCTCTCTCTCTCTCTCTCTCTCTCTCTCACACACACACACACACACACATCCTCCCACCCCCTCTCAGTTTTGAGACCTTTAAAAAAACCAGAGGAACCACCTGATCTGTGACGGTCTTTCCAGGAAGTTAGCCTGGAAGTAGCCACTGCAACAGACATGCAACTGGTGCTAAAAACAGCCGATGCATGTCGAGGCCTCCTCTTCTTGCTACCAGCCTGCTGGTGTTGTCATCAAACAGAGTGGAGGAACTTGCAATAAACATTGAGATATCCAGGGAAGGATTCGTGGCTCTGCAAAAGAACCCCTGCTTGGCATGGAGAGGGGCCCAGGTTTGAAACCCAACTTCTCCAGGTAGGGCTAGGAAAAACCAGCCTGTCCCCCGGAGAGCTGCTTCCCAGTCAGCGCACACTTTAGATGGACCCAAGCCACTTCGTACGTTTGCCAGGATGTGGGGCAGTTGTGCTCGTGGCCGACAGAGTGGAGGCACGGCCTGGGCACACCAGCCACATTTCTGTGCGATCGCCTAGCTCTGACCTTAAAAAGTGCAGATTCATATTTAGTATAGTATGTTATAAACAGGGAAGACAGAGTTTCTGTGCATTAAAAGTTATTAATGGGGCTTTGTGAAGAGGGAGCAGCTGCCTGCAGTCAGCTAGAGAGGGAGAGAGAGATGGAAACAGAATGACTGAACCCTTAGGATTGGTGCAGACGCACTGCTCCCGTTTGAGTGGCCGATAAGGACCAGGGAGACCCGGCTTCCGATTCCTCCTGCTCAGCCCTGCAGCTCACCAGGTGATCTTGCCCCAGCCACTAGCAATTAGCCTAACCTACCTCACAGGGTTGTTGTGAGGATAAAACGGGAATGGGGGGAACCACGTGTGCTGGCCTGAGCTCCTTGGAGGAATGGCAGAATTAAAAAAATTAATAAATAATAATCACATTTAAGGCATCGGGCTATGTGATCCCTCTTCTCCCTGCCAATGGTTGAGAGTTAACGGCCTAACCAAAATCTGGTTTCAGATCTCTGGTTATTAACAAATCTGGGTTGGTGCTGAGTTTGGCAGAAGAAAGGGAGGCAATAATTCATGCCAGTCACAGGAAGGCCAGGAGCAAACCCCTCTGCCTGTTTATGCTGCATGAACACAAGGTGTGTTCTACATGTGCATAGATTCTTAGGAAGAAAGACAAACTTAAGATTTCGCCCTACCTGATCAGTGGAATTGCAAAGAAGACAGAAGCTTTGAGATGCAAGGTGGTGGTCATTCAGTTTCCAGCTTCTGTATGGCTTGGTTTACACATGCAGGAGAATGCATTGGAAGTGTCCTGAGGTGGTCTAGTGGACTGTGTTGTTCCAGAATGGGTGAGGGTCAATGTCTTTGAATATTTCCCTACCCCAAAAAATCAGAAAACCAGCAGCATAGTGGATGGGCTGGGATAGAACTCTTTTCCCTGGTGTGCCAATATTTGCAAGGAGTGGCATCTCCTGACTGTCTTGTTTGGAGCACAAGAGGCACCGCGCCATCTGAGAAAGGAAACGGGATGGACTTGTGTTCACTTCCAGAACCTACCAGCTGCCCATCAGCCTGCCAGCCTACATGCCTTCCCTGCAAAGACTGAAGGCTCCTGTTAACCTGCCGGTCCAGCCGTCTGCTTTGATTATGGCCTAAGTGGACTGGCTGCGAGGACAACCTGTTGCTCCTTTCAGGTTTGACGGCCGCTCAACGCACGCTGGATTTAACTCCTGGCATTGCTTTCTGACTTGTGATATCTTGACCAAGTGGCCAAGTTGTAACTCAGTGTGGACTTAGGGAGACTCCCCCCTAGAATGAATGGGATGAAGCCTCCTGGCCTGTGATTTGTAAAATGGTAGAATGAGGCTTGGTTTGTTTTCTGATCAGGGAGAGGAAAAGCAATACTCATGCTCTGGGCATGGACTCTTTTCCAGGTTTTGCTTTCTGTTTTGCCCTCCACTGTATCCTGACAGGGAGCCTGAGAATTCCTAACAATTCCCCTCCCCATGTCTTGGGGGAGGAATGGCCATTTAATCCAGCTTAATGGCAGTACCAGTACCTAGCAGTTCAAAAGCATGTAAAACTGCGAGTAGATAAATAGGCACCACATCGGTGGGAAGGGAACAGCGTTCCGTGCGCTTAGGCATTTAGTCATGCCAGCCACATGACCACAAAAACTGTCTATGGACAACGTCGGCTCTTCAGCTTAGAAATGGAGATGAGCGCCACCCCTAGAGTCGGAAACGACTAGGCTTAACACCAGGGGGAATCTTTACCTTTAATGGCAGTACAGATGTCCAGAAATGGCTAATAGACCAATGATTCTAATAGAGGCTTATTGCAATCTTTATTCCCAGTCATACTTTCTTGCTCTGTCTCATCCCTTTAATAGGTAGAGCAATGTCTACCTCATTTGATGAAGAGTGAGCACTCACTCTTTGTTGTTCATGACTTTTAGGCAGCCCCAGTAAGCACAATTACATCTTTTTCAATTGTATATGTGGGCTTTTAACTTTGGAGTAGCTGCCTTGGATTCATGTGGTGCAGACCTGAGCTTGGAGCTTGTTCCTCCTTTGGGACCACACAGCTACTTGGCCTTGGAGACTCCAAAATAGACGCTGTACATCGTATCTTGGGTTCCCTGGAATGGGTTTTCTAGTGGATTTTAAAACAATCTCGAGTGCAGGTTTGTCCAGTTGCATTAAAACACGATCAAATTGGCTATGTAGCGAGACTGCAGCCACTTGCCGCGTCTTGAGAAAATCAGCAAGGGAAAAGAGGGATGCCGTCCAACAAACAACCACTTGAAGATTTATTTCGGAACAGGAAAGATTAAATGCAAGGTCTCTGAGTTCATGTATTATTTTTAGCACAGTCTCTAGCTCCATGAAGCCTGTTCTTATCCCTCATTGTAAACACTGCCTCACCTTCAGCTGGTTGCATCCCATCAATGTTTTACACTCAAAAAAAAAGGTGCCTTGGGGGGAAGTCATTGAGATGTACAAAATAATGTAGGGGATGGATAAAGTGAATAGAGGGATGTTCTTTCCCACAACACCAGAACCAGGGGACAGCCACTCAATTTGAGAGGTGGGAGAGTTATAGCAGGGGTGTCAAACTCGTTTCATACAGAGGGCCGAAGTTAGCATTCAGGGTGCCTGCTGAGGGCCGGAAGTGACGTCATAAACCAGAAAATGACATCATTAAGCAGCTGATGGCCAGAAATCAACACTTTGTTCTCATTAAGTGCGTTAACTGCAAATGACAGAAGAGAAAAAACACAAATCTCGATAACATTTCAAGATATGGGAGAGCCCAATTTTCATGTGGGCTGCTGTTTCAGCAGTAACAGCGCTGCTTGGCAGCTGAGGGCCGAATAAAAAGCTTCCGCAAATAAAAAGCTTCCACAGGATACATCCGGTCCCTGGGCCTTATGTTTGACACCCCTGAGTTAGAGTTACCCATTTCTTACCAGTCCACATTCCTTCATCTCTAGCTAGCAGCTTCTTAGTCTCTCATCCAAGCTGATTCTGCTTAGCTTTTTCAGGCAAGGACACAGGTCAACCTCCAGACCACATCTCCTGTTCTTTCACACCTCTCTGTACCCCTCCATCCAACTAGATATTGATTTAACTTTCAGTGCGAGTGCTGAAAAAACACCATGAGTCATCGCGGTTGGTATTGGTGAGTTGGATGTGGTGGAAGCGATTGGTGTCTTCGCATTCATTATGGTCATGGCATTGAAAGCATCACTTCTTGTGGGGAGGGGCGTTTGCCAAAGAAGTGTGCACTGAATATGCTGCAAGCTTTTAATACAAACTGGTGATGTTTCTGACAGTAAATCTTCATGGCTTTAGTTAGCCTGCTGGCATGTTAGGGGAACAAAAACACTATGAAAAGGATCAGAGAGGGTGAGCGGGAAGCATAACTTCCTGAATGTTTAATACCTTTTTCCTTGAGCTTTTAATTACGAGATATTTTATCAATGTGGAATCCATTTATGGACTCCTGCAACACAGGTTATAAACAGCTGCTATTTTTAACTGAAAAAAATGTCCAGGGCTCTTGGTCTTGTATTAATGACACAGTCAATTTGGACACAGATGTAAATGCTCACGCTCTTAAGATATGATAGACAGCTGTGCCGGGAGAGTAACGTGTTCAGATAATGGAACACTTTACCCCAGTTAAATTTCTAGCATCTGAGTGCAGCTGTGGCTTGACCTCAAGGCACAATTGTAGCTGAGAACCTGCTTGTACAAGCAATTTTTTCCCCCTCCACAATTTCCATATCAAAAAATACAACATTTTAATAACGCCAAGACACAAATCTAACGGGCGCAAACTCCTCGACCTCAATTTGCATGAAGTTTTGTGCAGCAAACGAAGTTGACTGGGGGGTCAGCGCAGAGTTAGATTTGATTTTAACTGGTCCTGAAATGCCAGGTTGAAAATAAATAGGGGTTTATGTTGGCACCACGGGGGGGGGGAGGGGTATTGCATGGTTAATTAAAGTCTGGGTAAGGTTAATCTAGAAAGAGAGTTGTTGTTGTTGGCATCCTTCAGTCTCGGAAGACCATGGTGTCACGCTCTGAATGGTGGTTCTGGAACAGAGTGTCCTCTTCAGTGCGCGAAGCCTGGGTGAAGTAGGTATGGAGGATAGGCTGTTACCCAAGCAGCAAATCCCCCCTCTCCACGTCGCTGAAATGGTCCAATGGAAAGGCAGAGGCCAATACGGTTGGTTCCAGCGGCGTCGCAGGAGTTGCCAGAACGTGACTGTGTTCAGCCATGAACTGCCTCAGGGACTCCGGCTCCGGATTTTGCCTCGAGGTTGACTCCTGAAGCCTTTTCC
Organism: Tiliqua scincoides; assembly: GCF_035046505.1. NCBI lineage: Eukaryota > Metazoa > Chordata > Lepidosauria > Squamata > Scincidae > Tiliqua > Tiliqua scincoides. Next base: position 15,382,434 of record NC_089833.1, read on the forward strand.
ACAACTGGATGTAGCCACGAGGCAGTGGAGGTTTGGGATCAGAGTTTTCCTTCTCTCAGATGAGCTGCCTTCCCAGGCTAAGGAGTCCCATCTACCCGGAGGCTGTTCAGTCGCCTCTTACGACAAGTACAGCCAAACTGAGGGCCTATTCTTATCCCCAGCCCCCAGGGGTAAAAGGGAGAGATGCCTGCTTAAAGGAGGAGGTGGGGTAGTGAGTATATACAGGTGGCTAGTATGTAGGCTGTCGCCAAGGTTGGCCCGAAAGCTCTTGATGTCTGAGTAGTGTACCAGATGCTGCCCCGTTTCCCTGATGGTGTGCCAGCCACTACTCCCTGGAGTGGAAGAGGGAAAAGGGTCAGAGCAGAAGAGGAGGTATGGAGGAGAGGAGTGTAGTGTAGCCTACCACTCCTCTCTTCCACACTTTCTCCCCGTTTCCAGTCCAGGGAACATAGGAACATTAGAATAGCCCTGCTCCATCCGGTCAAAGGCCCATCTAGTCTACCTTCCTGCATCTCAGTTACCCACCAGATACCCCAGGGACCACACAAGACAACCAGAGCCCTGCATCTTGTGGCCACTGCAACTGGCCTCCTGAGGTAGCCTATTTTTAAAACCAGGAGGTTGCACTTACCCATCATGGCTTGTAAACTGTGATGAATTTTTCCTCCATCAATCTATCCCCAATCCCCTCTTCGAGGCATTTAGGCCAGCCATCATCACCAAATCCTGTGGCAAGGTGTTCCACAGACTAACGCTGCCTTCGATGTCTTTGGGTGTGGGAGAAAGCGGGGATATAAATTCTTCAAATAAAGAAAATCATTACATGCTGGCTCAGGAAATATTTTCTTCTGTCTCTTCGGACTGTCTCAACACCCAATTTGAGTGGATGGTTCTGGGGTTAGAAGGGAGTGGAAGGGGGAGCAGATGGAAGTGGGTGCCCCTTTGGTACTTAGCACTGTTTGAATAAAATAATACTAATACCACAGGTAAAAGCAAGAGCACCCAAAAGATCTGGGGAAATTCATCTGAAGGACTCTTCAACGTAATGGTCATTTTTTGATACACTTTCCTTTTCTAGCCCTCCACAGAGTAGATTTTCAACACCATCCCTAGGAGATGAGCTACAGCAGTGTGTGAAGGTTTCCTGCCTGGCAGTGGAAGAAACCCAGTCGTAAATTTTGCACAGTGTCAGGGAACGAAAATAAAACCCATCTCTTGCAAACATGCTTTGCATTTATATTATCTTTAAAGTCCTGGAGGAGAAGCTGCTGAAAGATACAGCCAGACGTGAAACAGCAGCGATATAATATCTGTCTCTTTCCCCCTTATTCTAGGATGTCACTTTTGGCCACAGGAGGGAAGCGAACGGCTTGATATTCAATATGAAGTATCTCTGGTTCAGGAATGCCAGCCCTCCATTCATCACAGAACCAATTTCTCTGCAGGACTATTGCTTATCTGCACCCATAATACAAGGAGTCCCTGATCCTCCTGCCGCCCCCTTCATGGGCCAAAAGCCAGGGCCACAGGATGTGAGAATACAAATGCATGCTCTGAAGCCATGCTTTTAATCAAAAACACCTCCATGCAGACTGGCAATTGCTGTTGGAAGGGGGTGCATGGGGAAGGGGAGATTCATATGTTCCCCCCCCATGTGCTGTTTTAATTCTGAAAAATCAACCCACCAAAGGGAAATTGTGCTTCCAAAGCAAAATTGGTTGCTTTGAGGGCAAATCCCCATAGCCAGGGGGTTGGGGGGATTTTAGCATTTTGCCCCCTTTCAGATTCCCTCCTGATCCCACCCCTGTACATGTACGCACCTGCTATTTCAAAAAGGGAACAAAGCTTTTGTTGGATTTCAATAGAAGCTTTGTAGGTCTTAAAATGGCACCAGCATGTGTGCACAACAGGCAAAAAGAAAAAAAAAGGCCTGAGGGGGAACATGACTGAGACATATAAAATTATGCAGGGGATGGTTAGAGGGGATGTTCTTTTCCTTCATGCACAACACCAGAACCTGGGGGCGTCTACTAACATTGAGCATTGGGAAAGTTAGAACAGACAAGAGAAAGTATTGCTTTACCCAGCATGTAATTAATCTGTGGAACTACCTGCCACAGGATCGGTGATGGTGTCTGGCCTTGATGTCTTTAAAAGGGGACTGGACAGATTTCTAGAGGAAAAGTCCATCACAGGTTATAAGCCATGCTGGGTTTGTGCAACCTCCTGGTTTAAGGAGTAGGCTACCTCAGAATGCCAAGTGCAAGAGGGTGACAACAGGATGTTAGTCTCTTGTTGTGGGCTCCCTGAGGCATCTGGTGGGCCACTGTGACATAGAGGAAAGTGGACTAGGTGGGTCTTTGGCCTGATCCAGTAGGGCTCTTATGTTCCTATGGGTGTGAAACCACAGCAGGTCATGTGCCCCCCCCAATGTTTCTACTCTGTTTCCCCACTATTAGAACAATAACAACATGTCACATTATACATTTTGCATATCACAAATGTGCACAAAGGTCATTAAGACACATTGGCTCACCTCTTTGACGTGCACGTTGGGGGAAGAATACCAGGCAAATCTCTAACAAAAACCCTTGACTTCCGACGGGCGGACTTCCCTCAAATGAGGAGGCTGGTTAGAAGGAGGTTGAAAGGGAGGGTAAAAAGAGTCCAGTCTCTCCAGAGTGCATGGAGGCTGCTTAAAACAACAGTAATAGAGGCCCAGCAGAGGTGTATACCGCAAAGAAAGAAGGGTTCCACTAAATCCAGGAGAGTGCCCGCATGGCTAACCAGCCAAGTTAGAGAGGCTGTGAAGGGCAAGGAAGCTTCCTTCCGTAAATGGAAGTCTTGCCCTAATGAAGAGAATAAAAAGGAACATAAACTGTGGCAAAAGAAATGTAAGAAGGTGATAGGGGAGGCCAAGCGAGACTATGAGGAACGCATGGCCAGCAACATTAAGGGGAATAATAAAAGCTTCTTCAAATATGTTAGAAGCAGGAAACCCGCCAGAGAAGCGGTTGGCCCTCTGGATGGTGAGGGAGGGAAAGGGGAGATAAAAGGAGACTTAGAGATGGCAGAGAAATTAAATGAGTTCTTTGCATCTGTCTTCACGGCAGAAGACCTCGGGCAGATACCGCTGCCCGAACGGCCCCTCCTGACCGAGGAGTTAAGTCAGATAGAGGTTAAAAGAGAAGATGTTTCAGACCTCATTGATAAATTAAAGATCAATAAGTCACCGGGCCCTGATGGCATACACCCAAGGGTTATTAAGGAATTGAAGAATGAAGTTGCAGATCTCTTGACTAAGGTATGCAACTTGTCCCTCAAAACAGCCACGGTACCAGAAGATTGGAGGATAGCAAATGTCACGCCTATTTTTAAAAAGGGAAAGAGGGGGGACCCGGGAAACTATAGGCCGGTCAGCCTAACATCTATACCGGGTAAGATGGTGGAATGCCTCATCAAAGATAGGATCTCAAAACACATAGACGAACAGGCCTTGCTGAGGGAGAGTCAGCATGGCTTCTGTAAGGGTAAGTCTTGCCTCACAAACCTTATAGAATTCTTTGAAAAGGTCAACAGGCATGTGAATGCGGGAGAACCCGTGGACATTATATATCTGGACTTTCAGAAGGCGTTTGACACGGTCCCTCACCAAAGGCTACTGAAAAAACTCCACAGTCAGGGAATTAGAGGACAGGTCCTCTCCTGGATTGAGAACTGGTTGGAGGCCAGGAAGCAGAGAGTGGGTGTCAATGGGCAATTTTCACAATGGAGAGAGGTGAAAAGCGGTGTGCCCCAAGGATCTGTCCTGGGACCGGTGCTTTTCAACCTCTTCATAAATGACCTGGAGACAGGGTTGAGCAGTGAAGTGGCTAAGTTTGCAGATGACACCAAACTTTTCCGAGTGGTAAAGACCAGAAGTGATTGTGAGGAGCTCCAGAAGGATCTCTCCAGACTGGCAGAATGGGCAGCAAAATGGCAGATGCGCTTCAATGTCAGTAAGTGTAAAGTCATGCACATTGGGGCAAAAAATCAAAACTTTAGATATAGGCTGATGGGTTCTGAGCTGTCTGTGACAGATCAGGAGAGAGATCTTGGGGTGGTGGTGGACAGGTCGATGAAAGTGTCGACCCAATGTGCGGCAGCAGTGAAGAAGGCCAATTCTATGCTTGGGATCATTAGGAAGGGTATTGAGAACAAAACGGTTAATATTATAATGCCGTTGTACAAATCGATGGTAAGGCCACACCTGGAGTATTGTGTCCAGTTCTGGTCGCCGCATCTCAAAAAAGACATAGTGGAAATGGAAAAGGTGCAAAAGAGAGCGACTAAGATGATTACGGGGCTGGGGCACCTTCCTTATGAGGAAAGGCTACGGCGTTTGGGCCTCTTCAGCCTAGAAAAGAGACGCTTGAGGGGGGACATGATTGAGACATACAAAATTATGCAGGGGATGGACAGAGTGGATAGGGAGATGCTCTTTACACTCTCACATAATACCAGAACCAGGGGACATCCACTAAAATTGAGTGTTGGGCGGGTTAGGACAGACAAAAGAAAATATTTCTTTACTCAGCACGTGGTCGGTCTGTGGAACTCCTTGCCACAGGATGTGGTGCTGGCGTCTAGCCTAGACGCCTTTAAAAGGGGATTGGACGAGTTTCTGGAGGAAAAATCCATTATGGGGTACAAGCCATGATGTGTATGCGCAACCTCCTGATTTTAGGAATGGGTTAAGTCAGAATGCCAGATGTAGGGGAGAGCACCAGGATGAGGTCTCTTGTTATCTGGTGTGCTCCCTGGGGCATTTGGTGGGCCGCTGTGAGATACAGGAAGCTGGACTAGATGGGCCTATGGCCTGATCCAGTGGGGCTGTTCTTATGTTCTTATGTTCTTATGTTCATGCCTAATAAACCTATAGCCAGACTGCAATTGTGCCTGCAAACTCATGCTAAAATACATTCAACTGCTGTGTTGTGTCCCTCCCCATGGTTGGCAACCTTCAGTCTCGAAAGACTATGCTATAAGCCTACAGCACCCGGTATTTCCAGCGGTCTCCCATCCAAGTACTAACCAGGCCTGACCCTGCTTAGCTTCCAAGATCAGGGATGTGCAGGGTAACCGTTGCTGCATAATTCCAGGTCATTGATTTTTGCTCTGCAAGGAAGTTCTCAATCAAGTGTCGTGGTGTCTTCCTTGTGTTTCTCCTCCTGCTAATTCCCCCAATACTTGCACAGCGACAAGGGCAAGGAAATCACACAAGTAAGAGCTGCGCATAGAGAAATTTAATCAGCCATTTTCAAAAGGGCCAATTTTTCTGAGACTGGACATTGCTGGGGTTTCCAACTCGACTGCCCTTCACCTGGGAGCGAGACCCGCACGCTTGAGACAGGCCAGAGAGAGGAGGGCAGAGAGAGGCAGGCCAGAGAGAGGAGGGCATGTAAGTTGCCTGCTGTGCGCCGCGGGTTAATTAAAATAACTGCTTTGAGAGGATCGTGAAATCTCATTAAGTGAGTCGTCGCAGACCAAAACCTCCAGCAATCTTTTAAAAAGCAATTTGCCGGAGGAAGTGTCAATGGGCGAAGCGGTGAGGCTTGTTCGTAATTTTGAGCAACAGAAAAAGGTTAAGCCTCTGAGCTGCTCTATTTAATTTCGGAGGAGGCCGGGGGGGGGGAGGAGGAGGAGAGGACAAGAACCTGGTTTTCAAACCGTCATACATCAGAAGTTTCCACCAAATTGAGGTGGTAACACTGCAAGATGCTGAGCCCGGCCCTTGAATGTAGGAAACGGCCTTATTGCCAGTGAGACTTTCAGGCCCTCTGCTGTCTACATAGTGTTAGCTGCACCAACTGGCACCTTTCCTCGCCGTCCAACCAGCCTCACGTGGTGGCTGTAAGGATAAAGTGGGAGGGGAGCCACATATGCTGTCCTCAGAGCAGCAGAGGGCAGAGGTTCTGGTGGCCGAAACAGTGTCCAGGATTCCATCTTGTCCAGAGGCTGCAGAGCTGGAACAGCAGCCAGGGCTTGAGGTCCGACATCGGGGAAGTCAAAACTTGTTTTATGTAGTGAGCCGAGTAATATTTGTGGTGCCTGCTGAGGGCCACAGTGACAGCACCTGGCAAGAAATGATGTAATCAAACTCATAAGTTTAAGGCATATATATGTGTGTGTGTTTGCCCGAGTTGTACTAAAGAGGCTCCAGGTACTTGCAGAGAGCGTCTATCCAGAATCGCAGTGTGGATTCCGAGCCAACAGGTCCACCACTGATATGGTATTCTCCCTTAGACAACTGCAGGAGAAATGCAGGGAACAACGACAGCCACTCTTTATAGCCTTCATAGATCTCACGAAGGCTTTCGACCTGGTCAGCAGAGACGGCCTCTTCAAGATTCTCCCCAAGATTGGATGTCCACCCAGGCTCCTCAGCATCATCAGATCTTTCCACAAGGACATGAAGGGCACTGTTGTCTTCGATGGCTCCACATCAGACCCTTTTGACATCCAAAGCGGAGTGAAGCAGGGCTGTGTTCTTGCACCAACCTTGTTTGGGATTTTCTTCGCTGTCCTGCTGAAGCAGGCCTTTGGAACTGCAACAGAAGGCATCTATCTCCGGACCAGATCAGACGGAAAGCTCTTCAACCTCTCCAGGTTGAGAGCAAAGTCCAAAGTCCAGCTGAAATGTCTGCGTGACTTCCTCTTTGCCGACGATGCAGCTGTCACTACCCACTCTGCCAAAGATCTCCAGCAGCTCATGGATCGTTTTAGCAAAGCCTGCCAAGATTTTGGACTGACAATCAGCCTGAAGAAAACACAGGTCATGGTTCAGGATGTGGACTCACCTCCCTGCATTACAATCTCTGAGCATGAACTGGAGGTTGTCCATGACTTTGTGTACCTTGGCTCAATGATCTCCGACACTCTTTCTCTCGATACCGAGCTAAACAAGCGCATCGGTAAAGCAGCTACCACGTTTTCCAGACTCACAAAGAGAGTCTGGTCCAACAAGAAGCTGACGGAACATACCAAGATCCAGGTCTACAGAGCTTGCGTCCTGAGTACACTTCTGTACTGCAGCGAGTCATGGACTCTTCACTCACAACAGGAGAGGAAACTGAGCGCTTTCCACATGCGCTGCCTCCGACGCATCCTCGGCATCACCTGGCAGGACAAAGTTCCAAACAACACAGTCCTGGAACGTGCTGGAATCCCTAGCATGTATTCACTGCTGAAACAGAGACGCCTGCGTTGGCTTGGTCATGTCGTGAGAATGGATGATAGCCGGATCCCAAAGAATCTCCTCTATGGAGAACTCGTGCAGGGAAAGCACCCTACAGGTAGACCACACCTGCGATACAAGGACATCTGCAAGAGGGATCTGAAGGCCTTAGGGATGGACCTCAACAAGTGGGAAACCCTGGCCTCTGAGCGGCCCGCTTGGAGGCAGGCTGTGCAGCATGGCCTTTCCCAGTTTGAAGAGACACTTTGCCAACAGTCTGAGGCAAAGAGGCAAAGAAGGAAGGCCCATAGCCAGGGAGACAGACCAGGGACAGACTGCACTTGCTCCCGGTGTGGAAGGGATTGTCACTCCCGGATTGGCCTTTTCAGCCACACTAGACGCTGTGTCAGAACCACCTTTCAGAGCGCGATACCATAGTCTTTCGAGACTGAAGGTTGCCGATATATAATGTGTGTGTGTGTGTTTAGGTGTATTTATAATGTGTGGGTGAGCAAACTCAACGTGAAGCTGAGTTCTGATCCAGGGTTTGTTTATCTCTCTCTCTCTATCTAAATGTCTGTGGTGTTTATATATGGGTGTGTGTGTGTGTGCTTAGCTACATAGTGTGTATCTATAAATGTGTTTATATATAAGTGTGTGTGTGTTTATATATATATATATAGTCTGTGTATATAAGCTTGTGTATATACAAGTGTGTGTGTATGTATGTATATGTGTCTAAATGTGTGTGTTTATAAATAAATGTGTGCGTTTATATTTGTGTATGCATGTATATGTGTGTTTTAATATATATAATGTGTGTGTGTATATGGTGTTATATATGTGCATATGTGTGTATAATATAAACATGTATGTTCACATATACATGTTTATACCCTCCACGCACTTAGATACTTATATATAAACACATACATTTATATATCAACACATACACACACACATATAAATATATGTATATATATATATATATTTATACATATACGTATATCAGCACACACATGTATGTATATATGTGTGTGTGTATATATGTATATACAATGTACATTGTAATGTACATGATGATATATAATGCATATGATATACACATTATATATCATCATTATATATCATTATATATCATAATGTATATGATATATAATGTATATATCATATATCTAATATTATATAGATTATATATAATGCCATTATAATTTCTATATATGTTGTAATGTAAAGACACAGCAGAGCGTGATCTCCTCGCAGCTCTGAGTGCCCCTTTCCTTTCTCCCTGCTGAGCCCCCTCATGAGCCCCCTGCTGACCCACGTGACCCACCCCTCCCCCTCCCACGCCGGAACCTTCGTGCCGCGCAGCGCTCTCCGCACGGACGGCTTTGCGGGCCGGACCGTGCGCGTGCGCAGGAGAGGAGAGGAGGGAGGCAGGGGAGGGGGCCTGGCGCTAGGTGCTTGCTGAGCGCCGCCTCTGTCCTGGGGGCCCCCAGCTGGGGGGGGCAGGTGGAGGGATGTACACGGCGGGCACCGAGAGCTTCCTGCGCCAGGCTAGGTAGGGGGAGGGAGAGAGGCAGGCAGGCTGGCTGGCTGGGTGGGGAGGGGGCATTGGGGGTCTGGTGGGGGGGGCTGAGAAGGCCTAACCAGGGCAGCTGTCTTCTGGGGGGCTCAGCACTGGCCCCCCTCACCAGTGGCTGCTTTCAGGCTCCCCCAGGCTATCATGCTGCCTGCTGGAGGGCAGGCACTGGGAGGGCAGGGGACACTGGGGGGGGGGGGTTGGGCAGGCCTAGCCAGCGCAGCTGCCTTCTAGGGGGCAGAGCACCAGCCCCTGGCGCCCCTCACCAGTGGCTGCCTTCAGGCCCCCCAGGCACAGTTCTGCTTGTGGCTTCCCCAGCAACGCCTGCACTTGTCTGCCTGTCCTGCACATTTGTCTCTATCTGTATATGATGTATACAAATATATACGCACAACATAAAAGGTGTATAAAATCTGTCTACACACACTCACACACACACCTATTTCTGTCAGTGTGTGTGTGCATACACACACACAAATCTGTCCATCTATCTATGCACACACATCTCTATATGTATATAGTGTATATTAATCTATTTACTCACACACACACCTGCTTCTACCTGTATAGTGTATATCAATAAATTTGTGTACATACACGCACACACCTATTTCTATCTGCATATAATGTATATAAAATCTGTCAACACACACATAAACATATTTCTATCTCTGTGTGTGTCTAATCTGTCTATGTACACACACACACACATATCTATATCTGTATGTAATGTATATAAATCTGTTTACTCACACATGGACACATCTGTTTCTACCTGTGTATTATGTATATAAATCTGTCTTTAGACACACACACATACACACCCCTACCTATTTCTGTGTGTGTGTGTGTGTGTGTGTGTGTGTGTATATGTATATGTACACACACGAATCTTAGTGTAATGGTATCAGTTCAGCTGGGTCACTGATCTGGTTAGGCACAAGGCATCTTCTAGAGTTGCCATCTACTGAAGCTATTTATTTCTGGATATTATGATAATGATGATGATGATTTTAATATGATGCAATGTTGAAAGATCCTGGAGCCCTATGTAAAGTCCCCAGCTTTGCTTTCAGTAGGAGATTGATGCTGATTCTTGGAAAGTCCAGCCTAGTCCTGGAGGGTCGGCACCTCTAGCCAGCCACCCACTTGGAACCACCCATGTTGGCAAAGATCTGCTTTGGAGTTCTGCAAAGCTGAGATGCTTGATCAACTGTACTTTGTCTTTCTAGGGAGATCCAGGACGAAGAACTGAAAAAATTCATATCTCGAATCACAGGCTTTCTTCAAAGTCGGGACTTGGGAAATGAAACCATTGATTGCTTGCAAAGACTCTTCCTTATTGTCTCAGCCACCAAATATGGCCGGAAGTGAGTGAAAGAAAATGCTGATCTTGTTTTGGCAATCAGCGTTTCTGTCTTCTATTAAAATTCAGTGAATAAATTCCCACTGGCCTTAATAAACATAATCTCCTATCCATGTTGACAGGAAGTCTTGCTGAACACATTGAAGAAAGTATGCACCAGCTTGTCCTACACATGTCCTTATGTGTAGTGCAATCTTGTGGCTAGTAGATCTCACTGTTCAGTTGGAGTTATTCTCAGGCAAACGTGTGTAGGATTGCAGCCTTAGGATGGGATTTCCACAAATGCCTGTTGTCTAGGAGTTTCCTTGAGAAAGTGTTGAAACAGGTTTCAGAAAGAAAGAACTATTAAAACGTCTTGGGCTTGCTTGTGATGACAGAGCAGGAGCAGAATCAAAGCTTTTAGAAGATGTGTAGCATGTTGGATTTACTGGGAGGGGTAACCCCAAATTCTCAATACATTTTAACTCATTCCTTTTTAGGGAAACCTCTTGAAACCTGCAGTTATTTCCACTGGTGGTGTGTGGTGCCCCAGCAAAGCATGATGCCTCAATGTTTGTTTTGCTCCTTACACTGATGCCTGATTTTTGGCAGGTTGGATGACACATTTGTGACCCTTCTGCAGACCATTCTGCGTCTACCAAAGTGCCCTGAACAAGTCCAGCTACTGTGTGCTGCCATTCTAAGAGAGATGTCCCCTTGCAGTGATCTAGCTTTGTCTTGGGATAAGATCCAGGACCCGAAACTCCTGAGTGTGGCATTCTCCATCAAGCTGGCCCAGGTAAGTGAACCATGTTCACCTGGGAACACCCGCCTTAGCTCTGGACGGTTCCCTTTTTGTCCATTTCTTGCCTTCTTTTTGGGCATGGCAAGTTACTGCTAGTAACTTGATCTTGTGGTTTTCATACAGTGAGCATTTTTTTTAAACTCCCCCATGTGGTGAGAGCTGATATTTTAACAAGTTTGGGAAATCTGTTGATTTCTGCTGAAATCTAGTCTCGCTGGACTTGATGGGCCTTTCGCCTGATCCAGCAGGGCTTTTCTTATGTTCTCTTTCAAAACCTGTTGTGGCACTCAAAGTTTCACATGCTTTTTTGCAGTTTCCTTTCTGTTCCAATGGGACTTGAATCAGATATGTTCTGGTTGTCTGGATTGTTTAATACCCCAACTGAATCACCATGAGGGGAAGCAGAGGCTCCCAGGGACATTGCCAGAGCAAGTGATTTCCTGGTAGACTTCACGTGGTTTGGTCCTTGTGGCTGTTCTGCAGTGTAATGTTTTCTTGATCCCAAAGGGCATGAAAAAGTCAGAGGTGGAAGCTTTGGGGCAATGTGTTGTGAAAGTCCTTGAAGGCCGAATCCCTGAAGGCCACGGTGCACGATACCTTATGCCCCTCCTGTCAAACGTCATCAGTCTGTTCCCAGCAAGCCTTAATGAAGGTAAACAAGCGAGTCCTGAAGCCCTGTAGAGATCTTGGTACATGGAATAATTTCATATTCTTCTCCTGTCACTCCCCTCCCTCTGGTCGGTCTGTGGAACTCCTTGCCACAGGATGTGGTGCTGGCGTCTAGCCTAGACGCCTTTAAAAGGGGATTGGACGAGTTTCTGGAGGAAAAATCCATTATGGGGTGCAAGCCATGATGTGTATGCGCAACCTCCTGATTTTAGGAATGGGTTAAGTCAGATGTAGGGGAGAGCACCAGGATGAGGTCTCTTGTTATCTGGTGTGCTCCCTGGGGCATTTGGTGGGCCGCTGTGAGATACAGGAAGCTGGACTAGATGGGCCTATGGCCTGATCCAGTGGGGCTGTTCTTATGTTCTTATGTTCTTATGTTGCCCTTTTATGGGTGTTTCTGGGTTGTGAGCCACTTGGGGCCAGGGCCATATCTCTTCAGAGCGCCATCTGAATTGATGGTGTAGTATAAATGATGAAAACTGACGGTGAGAAAGTGCCAACAGTCCAGTGGTTCCCAAACTTCTTAGCACCCAGGACCACCTTCATAAATGATAGATTATGCATGTAGCTCTGCTCTGTTCATGGCAACTGAGAATCTTGTCGCAGACTGAAGCTTCTAGAGGCTAGGAGGAGCACTCTTGCATCTGGGAAGAACCTGTGAAAGAAGAGACAGAAGTGGTGATGTGGATCAAACTTGGTCTGAGCTGTGGGGTTTGGGGCCTGCAGGAACTGGAATAAAAATGAAAAGTTCATGCCCAGCCCTAGGCTAGACTTTGAAGCTCTAGGGCAGCTGTCTCGAGACCAACTGGAGACCACTGTGCACTGGGAAAGGCACCCCAGTGCAAACGGAGCATTCCATTCTGCTGGGGAGCCTGCTTACCTTGCTGCCAGTCTCCCCCAAATTGTTCTCTAGCCAGCCGCATCTGCCCAGAAATCCGGGCACAAAGCCTGATGGGGCAATTGAACTTGGAAGCGACCAGCCAGAGTGCAGAGATTGGCGGCACAAAAAGGCTCACCTGCCTAATAATAAGCTCTGTTCATGCAGGGGAGGGATTAGACTGGGTGCCAGAGCAGGTCCGTGGTCTGGAAAGCCCTGCTCTAAGGCTAGCTTTGTTGTGTATGTATCCTGCTTTTCAGCAGAGCTTGTCTCCCGAAGCATCTTTCAGTTAAGTCCAGATTGAGACAAACTGCAGTTGGCAGCAGTAGTTCCCTCTCGTCCTTGGCAATTGGTGACAGGTGGATTCGGGGCTTGGCTGATGTTGGAAGGCTGGGCTTGTTAATTGGCTAGCACTGGATCTCCTTTAGCACCTCTTTCTGATGCGCTGTGTTGCTTTGGCCCCCTAGATCAGATCAATCTGCTCAGCAAGAGGATGGTGGACTGGCTGAGATATGCCAGTGTTCATCAAGGAGTGCCCCAGTCCTCAGGAGGCTTCTTCAACCCCAGAGCAAGACAGGTGAGGGAGCCCCAATCGCACACTCAGCGTCACAAAGACTGGAAGCCATGTGACCGAAACTCTTCCCTGCCATCAAGCCTCTGTAGGTTTCCAGTGCAGTCTGGGGCTACCTGCATTTGACCCTGGCCATGCCCCTCTCGGTCACATACCTTGCAACTCAGAAAGGCTGCAGCCTGACAAGGCTTTCTTTGCCTCCATCTCTGCCTCCCAGCCTGGTCCCATCACAGAGGTGGACGGCACGGTTGCCACGGACTTCTTCACCGTGCTCTCGGTCGGCCAGTATTACACAGAGGATCAGTGGCTCAACATGCAGGCTTTTTCCATGCTGCGAAAATGGCTCCTTTGCTATGGAAGTGATGGAGCAGCCAGTCCACATTCAGGTCAGGTTTGAGGACGCAGTGAGCAGAGTGTGCCTTTTCCCTGCTGTGCACTGGCGTGTTACAGGAAGGGAAAAAACGATTAAATGCTCCCATGAGATCAGAGAGTAGACATTCCATTGTGTCTCTGAATGATTAACTGTTCTGACCTCTCCTCCTTTCAGTCAGTCTCCACTGGGGGCAGGTAGTGCTTGTGCTGGTATTCCATGTGAACGGATCATGCAGCTTTTCCCAGTACACACAGAGAGTGGAACGTCCTACCCTCGGAGGATGTTGCTTGTTGCATATCTGATTCATCCTTCTGCCTTGCCTTCTTCCAAGCAGTTTTGGCTGAGGAGTGTGGCTAATTCTGCCTCATCACCTATTGGAATCTTTTGCTTTCCATGAAACGATGGAGCAGAATTACCTTCCCTAAGAGGTGCGTGCCCAGATCAGTGACTCATCCAGAGGCATGGAGGGTGCCCTTAATTTCAGCCTCTGGAAGTGTAAAAGGACAGCCTGACTCTAGTTTTAATTTTCAAAAAGGGGGTTTATCAGCAGTTATCAGGAGTGTTACTTAACTCATTGCTTCTGTGGTGTTTGTGTCCTGTCTTGTATCATTTCCCCCTGCAGATGATAAATCAGAGGTGGATGGCTCGATCGTGTCCATGGTTTCCGTCACGTCCACCTCGAGTCGCCTGCTTCCCCCAAAGGAGCGCTTGCGGGAGAAGGCCTTTGAGTATTGCCAGCGGCTTATAGAGCAGAGTAACCGCCGTGAGTCTTTTTTTGTTTTATCACTGACTTGTTTCTGGAGAGGGTGGAATCTAGCACCGTCACTCACCATCTCCTCCTTTTCTACTTTGCAACTCAAGAAGCCCTGACTGTCCCTCAGATTACAGGAAGTTTTTTCAGGACAGATGCTTAACAGACTTTGTAGGAAGCCTAGAAATATGTCCTCTTTATATTTCTAGTCCTTATGACTGCAGAGAGAGAGGTGCCCAGTTTCTGCTCTGAAGCCTAAAGGGGGCTAAGATGAGGCCTTCCACTGCTCAGGGGCGTTGCAAAATGTTTCAGACTTTTCCCAGCCATTCCTGGGAATGCCACCAGAGAATCATCCTGGTACCTTCTGCCTGCAGAGCAGGTGTGCTGCCACTGGGGTATGGCTGTGGCCCTGATTTGTTTGATTTGCTGTCTCTGCCAGGGGCTCTGAAGAAAGCAGATGGAGAGCTGCAAAAAGCTGTGAGTGTGTCAGAGCTGGCAGGTGGGTGGAAGGGGATTTCCAGTGGGATCCTCTGCATGTTTGCTCAGAAGTCAGTCCCGCTATGCTCAGTGGGGCTTGCTCCCAGGAAAGCGTGCTTAGGACCACAGCCTAGGTTGAACTCTGTGTCAGGAATGGCTCTTTCTTTCCCCTGCAGTGTCTCATCGAAGCGATCACCATCATGGACATTATCTGCAAGCAGGACTCCTCCTACGTCTACCGCTCCCTCTCCTGCCTCAAGAACCTGCATGGCTGGATCAGTGGAGATCTCTCCTACGCAAGAGCCCTGCTACCCATTGCCCAGTTCTTCCTGAATCACAGTAAGGATGGGATGCTGGCTTGCCCCTGACTCCGGGCTGAAGAAAGCAGAGCAGGGCTGTGGGCTGATGGTGCGTGTGTTTGTCCTGTGTTCCCACCCACCCAGGTGAGACAGCTGCCGTGGACGCCAAAGCCATTTACAAGCATTTGTTCACCAAAGTGCCTGCTCAGCTCTTCCACAGCCCAATGCTGGCCTATGAGTTTACCCAGTTCTGCAGGCACAACATCCGTCTCTTTGCTGAGGACCTTGGCATCTTCCGGCAGAGCACCCCAAACCTCTTCAAGGTACAGGGGGCCAAAGTGTGCTCAGACTCAGGCCCGTGTGGGGGTTCTGAAGTGACTCTGTTACTCGCAGTTGCCAGAGGTGGGCTACACTACATCAGCCAGAGCAAGAAGTGGCAGAGGTTAAGACCCGCGAGCTCTCTGTTATTAAAAAAATACTTGTAAGCCGCTTTCCAACAGAAAGTAGTTCGTAAAGCGGTTTACAAAGCTAAAAGCCTAAATGAGTAAGATCCCTGTCCCCAGAGGCTCGCAGACTGAAAAAGATGCACAGGAGACACCGGCAACAGCAGGGGCATTTGTCTTCCCTCTGCAGTTCCTGGCATGGAACAGCCCAGCTCTGATTGCTGAGTTCATGGACCTTTTGCCAGCCTTGCTTGGAGGAGACACAGCCCTGGAGATCTTCCATTTGCTGCTCGACCTGCCCTGCTTAACCGCTGCCCTGGAGGTGCAGCTGAGGTAACAGCCCCCTTGGCACCACTGTTTTCCTTTCAAGTATCTAACAACACTGCCTGGGACAGACCCCCTTGTATGGTCTCAGTGCAGGTAAACGAGGCTTGTGCTGTGTGCTTTCTGCTCTCTCACTAGGTCTGTTCTGACTCCCATGTCCACTGTGGACCCTGCAGTCAAGCCAGCCACCTGCCTTGAAGCCTTCCGCCACCCGCAGTATCGGGGCCTCTTCCAGTATCTCCTCCGGGTTGAGTCTGCCCCTGGAGACCCTGGCAGGTGGGCAGGTCATTCCATCTTACATTTGGGTGATGTGTCCTTGTCTGTCCCCTGTGTGTCTGTAACAGTGCTTTCTTTATATATATAGTCTTGAATTGTGAGCCACTGTGGGCATTTGCTCTGGCATAGGAAAGGTGGGATTCAAATCTTTTAAATAAAATAAATAAACAATACAAGGTGCCCTGGAATCGGATGGCTTTTCTTGGTTTATTCCCCCAGATTGACTCCCCTCCGCCAGCTTCTGGGCTCCATGACCAGTTCCGCCCGGGTTGTGCAGTGTGCTGAGGGCGTCCCTGTCTTGCTGCAGCTCTTCTTCGGGGTGGTAGCCAAGGTGAGGCTGCTTCCTCTGCCTAAAACGGCCTCTTTGCGGCTTCCACCAGAGCTGCTGCAGTCCTCTGAGGCTTCCTTGATCAGCCCTTACGAGTGCAGCTGCCCAGAGTAAGGTTCTCTCCCTTCCTCTCTAGTTTGCAGACGGGGCTCTCGCCAACACACTGGTTCTGGCAGTGCTGGAAAGGAGCGACCAGCTCTGTGAGATCCCAGCTTTCAAGGTGGAGGTCTACAGGTGAGTGTTTGCCAATCTGGGATCGAGGAGGATGCGAGTCTTTAATGTTCACGGCCCTCCAGAGCGGGCAGGACTAGAGAGCTTTCAATCCTGAAGCTCCTGGGGGAAGCAAGTCTGTGCATCTGGACCTCTGGTTACCTTCTTCCCTGGCAGGGTGACTAGCCGCCATCTGCCGGCCTTGTGCACACGGCACCCTTCGTTGGTCGTGGAGCTCTCCAAGGAGCTTTTGGAGTTCTCGGGAACCGTCACCAACATTCAGAGCAAAGAGGACATCTTTACCCACGTGGTAAGGAGCCACCCACGTACCGGGAGAATGGAAGGTTCCCCTGTGGGATGCTGAACGTGTTCCTAAGGCATTCCTCTTTATTCTGCACAGGGCCAGCCAGTTCAGTTAGAATCTTGTAGGCTTCATTGGGCTGTCGCAGCAGTAGTGGGGTGGGAATGACTTAAATAATCTTCTGTCCATAATGCTGATTTTGTATAGCACTTTCCGAGCACGCAAAGTGCTTCCTGTGTAATTTATTGATGTGGTCCTTACATGGTGGTTGTTCTAAGCAAGTATGATGATCTGCATACAGTGGGCCCTCAGTATCCGTTGGGGGATCCATTTCAGGACCCCCTGGGATACAGAATTCCGTGGATTATAAAATCTGCAGGGGGCTGGGAGCTGGCACAATGCCACAATTATTTACCGGGGGGGGGCTGCCCTCTGGAGGTAGCACATGGCTTCCTGGACACAATCAGAAGCAGCTTCCAGTTTGACCAGTGAGTTCTGGTCACATCTGGGAGATATTCCGAGGTCCTCCGACCGTGGGCTTGGCACCCATAGATCCACGGATGTTCAGTCTGCAGAAAAGGAGGGCACACTGTGTCGCAGATGGGGAAGAGTGAGAGACTTGAGGCCACCTTGTGAATTCACGGCAGAGGCTGGTTTCACACCGAAGAAATTAAATTCACAGCTTGGTCTCTTAGGTGCCACAGTGCGCAGGCTCTTCCTGCCCAGTTGTCCGTAGTGAGCTTCTCCCTTTAGGCTGTGAGGCTAGGCTTGAGACCGCATGTCCCTCCCTCCCGACTGCACGTCTTCCAATAGGTGTGGGCCATCGGTGAATACGTGTCAGTGGTGCACGACAAGAGATGCACGGTGGAGCAGATCAACAAGTTCTTTGAAGTCCTGGAAGCCATGCTCTTCGAGATCACGCAGCTGCGGCCCTCGGCCAGCGTGCCCACGTCCTCGCCCCGTGTCATCGCCGTTCTCATGACCGCGTTGACCAAGTTGGCATCACGCAGCCAGGACTTGATCCCCAGGTTTGAGCCGGGAGAGGAAGGTGGCCATGCTGCGTGTGCCTCACTTGATTTTTCATCATGATGGCTTGTGGGCACCCAGTGCCAACTGACCTTGGAAAGGGTGATGATGATGACGACGTCTCCCTCCTCTGGATTTATTCCCAGCTGGCAGTTGTTACTTGATGCTGCAACCAAAGCATGATGAGAAATGTGTGTGTGTGTGTGTGTGTTTTGGATGCAAGTGTAGGGGCCTTCCCCTGGAGGGGCCTAGAGCAAGCTTGTTCCACCCCAGGGAGGCCTCAGATTGGCTGGAGGGGGAGGGGGTTCCAGCACCCTTGTCCTCCTCCCTAGCAGAGCTGCCAAACCTGGCCTAGGTGCAGGGGCTGGTTACCTCACAGCTCCCTGCTTCACACTGCCTGCCTCTCATCCCTGGCCTCCCTGTTTTATGCAGCAAGCCCGCCCCCTTTGGCCCCTCCCCTTCCTTCAGGTGGGGCAGAAAAGGCCTTTCCTGTTCCCGGCTTGTTTCCTGTAGTGTTCCTTGTTGGCCCTGCCAGCCCCCTCTGGCTGGTTGAGGTGAGCCAACCTGCTTTGCCCCCTTCAAGGGCAGGGAAGCCTCCCCACCCTGGGCCTGGGGTGCCTGCTCCAGGGTAAGTCAGGGGCAGGGCATCTGGGAGGGGCCCCGACAGCAAGGACCAGCCTTCTGCCACTTTATCCCAAATTCACTTCTGCAGTAGACCTGGTGGGCTGAGAACGCCACAGTTCAAGCTTAAAATTGTTTGCGCAATTAAAGCAGCATGTTTTAAAACATTCCACATCTGCTATTTATACTGCAGAGGATTCTTGGGTGTGTTCTTAAGTCAGCGGTTCCTAAATTTACCGTGGTCACGGCAGCCTTCGTTCACAACAGCCTCTTCTTTTCAGCGCTCCCAGGCTCTGCCATCTTGGATTCCGTGAGCTCTCATGTGATGCAAGATAGCATGCCTGGGATGGCCGGGAAGGAGAGGCAGCCAAGGACATTCCATGGTGCCCTCAGGTGCCACAGCACACAATTTGGGAACCTCTGTTCTAAGGAGCCCAGCTGATACATACTCCGTGCTGGCTGAACGCTTGGGCCTTACTGTTGCCTGCTGTCTTCAGGCTGCAGAACTGGGTTTGTGTGCCCTAAACCCCACCTCCCGAGTCCATAGACTGTGCTCGCTCACTCGGTGTCTCCACTTTCCTCCTCTGTGCAGGGTTTCCCTGTCCTTGTCCAAGATGCGGGCGTTTGTCCAGAGTCCTGCCATTTCCTCCGTGTACGACACTGAGGACGCCGAAGCAATCCTGACCCGGGCCACCGAGCTGCTGAACCTGCTGAAGCTGCCCACTGTCGCTCAGTTCGCGCTGACTCCGTCTGCTGACATATCCAGCCCCCGATTCCACCGGGACACTAACACCTCCCTGCCCCTCGCCATGAGGACCACCAGCCAGCTGCTGGCAGGAGGGCCCATTCCCAGGAGGAGGAGTTCTGTTCCTGGCTGAAGCGACATCGCTCTGGTGTTGAACGGAGCTTTGACTTTCAAGCTCAGCCATGGGGGTGGGTATACATTCACTGATTATGTTCTTGATCGGGGGGGGGAGAGTTTGGAATGACTTGAGTAGGTTACCCTCCCAAAGGGGGAAGGCTCCTGTGGATGATGCAGAAGACTGAAAACACTCATCCCCTAAGGAGGAGATTGACATACTATGATCTGTGGACAAATCAGAAGAGAAAACCGCTCAAGGTGAACAGCTTTTTTTCAAGACCAACTTATTTGAGTCTTCTCTACCATTTGGAGCAATTTTCTCTTTCTCTAACCAACCAGGCACCTGGAATTCTTGGCCTGTCTTTTTCTGTCTCTGCCAGTTCAGCACAAGCATTGGGGGTGCTGGATTTGGGCTCTCCTGTGTAATAAAAAAAAACCTTTTGGAGTAGCTAAACAAAATGAGTGTTCCTCTTTTGTCTACTGCCCCAAGCTCCCAGCTTTGTCTTTAGGGCCCGAGTAGCTGACACTGCCTTGCAGGAAGGCCTGTCCTCTTTGACTTCCATTCCTGGTAGGAAGAGGAGACATTTCTGCTGTCTACCAGGCACGGTGGTCATATTGGACCTTCTTCCCTTTTTCTCTTGTTCTTAGCTTGATTGCAAAGCAGGAGCCCAACTCGGTCACAGAAGCCAGTGGAAGAAATTAGTTGCTGTTAGTCAAATTTGGTAGCCATGACTAACTCTTCCTCCCCCCCCCCCTCGCCAGCTGTTTTCACATTTCTGTGAAATGGAATGACATTTCTTGGTAGATGATTCTATGTGGAAAAAGTTCCCTGAAGGGAGAATATCTGAAACCCTGTGGTTTATTCTGTAGCTGCGCTGAGAGGTATTAATGTGAATGCTCTGGGTCTAAAGAGCAGTGATTTTCAACCAGTGTGCTGTGACTGGTCTGTAGGTGGGCTGTGGGAGTTTGGGGGAGAGTCATTTATTAGTAGGGCCATTGGGGGAGGTGAGCCCTTTACCAACAACATGGTGTGCCTTGTCAGTTGTCAAAAAACCGATTGTGTGTCTTGACCATTTTGGGGCCTGGTCAATGTGCTGCGAGAGCATTAAGGTGACATAAGAATTACAACCACAAAGAGAGCCTGTTCTCATGGCATATTTTCCAGCCAGGCGCACACATTCTGTCCCTTCCCACCCCTCCCTCTGCTTGTTCTTTTGCGTAAGGGGGATGTGGAAGATTAGAATCAAACAGCAGCTGGTTTCAATGGGTTTTACTGTATCCAGTTTGTTCTTTAACACAAAGGAGGGTCAAACGCCTCTGCTGCACTCCTCCGTTGCTCTTGTTCTTTGAATAACACATCTGCAATATTATAACTATATACATTTGAAAGATGCACAGTATGAACAAACAAACAAAAATAGGTCATTGTCCCTCCCAGCTTCTGGGAGGGACAGTTTTGGAAAGGATCTGAAATACTTGCTTAATGTCTCCCTTCTCAATAAATGCCAGTGACTGTTTGCCTAGAAACAGGGAGCGTCTCCCATTTGAGGGTTTATAGGTGGGTATCGGGGATCTTATCAATGAGTGAATCCTCTTTTTTCCATGCAAGGGAGCAGGGTACAACTCTAACCAGGGAGCTCAGCTCTTGTTTTGGCAGTAACCTGTGCATTCAGCTATAGTTGCATGACTGCTTGGGAGATGGGATGGAGGGGGAGTAGTAGGTGCAAACCAATCCTGGGAGCACAAGTACAGCTTGTAAAGGGGTTTTGAAGGAGATTGGGTCTGTGGATGGCCTTTGGTCAAGACCCTGTGCTTCTGAATGCCCTGTGGGTGGAGGGCAAACTCTGGGAAGAGGGGGATTTGCCTCTATAGCCCGCTTCCTGAACTTTCTTTGAACTTTCTGGCTTTGATGAAGCTTTGGGCTGAGCCGGCAGGGTATAGCTTGCTTGCTTGACTCCCTCTACCTAGCAGAAAGCAGAGACCGTCCTGCATGGAGAGGTTCTGTCTGCCCTGGGATGTACCCTTTGGGGTTTTTTGATGGCTGGTTTAAGGCTAGTAGTGTGGCTGTCGCCATCATAGATCCAGTTGTGTATATTTGTGCTTGGACTGTCAAGAGCTACGAACCTGCGGTCCTAACTGGTATCCTTCCATTTTCTCCCACCCCCGTTCTTCCCCTTTTCCTGGAACTTGTGAATACAGCTCCCTTTCCTTCGGGTTCGGTCAACCAGCCTCCCCTGGGGACATGGTGGGAGGTTGGAGAATGCCTTGCAGCAGCTAAAATACATTTCCCTCCCCTGTCCCGCCCACCCAGGCTTGTTCCATAGCAGCACCAGAGGAGGTGGAGGAATAGATGGAGCGGAGAAGTTGTCCTGTTTGTTGTTGCTAGGCAAGCCTGGGACAGAGCTCCCACCGAGCCAATTGGGTGGGCTGAGCTTGCAAATAGCTGGTTTGGAAAGCCCTTTGGACTGCCAAGAAAGCCATCGGCCACACGGTGGCAGAATTGCCCTTTTCATTGCAAAAGGTGAGAGCGCCATCCCTCTCTGCCGCTGGCAGGAAAAGAGTGGAAGAGCTGAGCTGTTTTTCTGGCTCTGGGACCGTCGCAATTAACGTTCCAGAGGAGAGAGAGAGGGTTTGGCTTTATGGCCAGATGCACTGTAGTGGCATCAAGCACTTCTGAAGGACTTTGGCAGTGCTGGCAGACGGCTCAGTCTTTGAGATGCAGGGGACGGGGTTTGGACACAAGACAACAGCCAGGGTGGGATTTGAACTCAAGCCTTGCCACTCCTCAGCCCGCTACTTGCAAACTCTTCAAATGGTCTTGTAGGGCTAATCCTCGGAAGCTGCAGCAATTGATTTTTGCCTGCCGTGCTGCTTACAGAAAACCAGAGAGCTTCCCTCTGCTTTTAATAAAGTAACATGGGTAGCCTAAATATATCCTGGCAGCATACTTAAACCAGACTTCCAACAATCAGGAGCCCACAACCCTTCTTAGTAGCCCCTAAATTATGGACAAGCTTTCTATAAAGCTTCCCTCTCTGGTTACTTGGGTGCAGCTCTTGTGTCACGCAGGCAATCAGGCATGTGGCAGTGGCGCAAGCCTCTTTGAAGACTGACTTCTGCACACCGTGAATACAGCTAGTAAGAAAGGCCTTGGAGCTGGCATAACTAGGGAAAGGCAGACCTGCTGTGGTGGGCAGATGCCCGGTCCTCAATCCGGAGCAGCAGAAACCGGCCACGTGATTTAAGTCCATTTGTTTCCACAGCCAGTCTTGCCCAAGCTCTACAGCGCTGAAATGCAGGGCTATCTAGAGGGCATAGTGCAGGACATACAGGGGCATCTGTGCTGTTCTGTCTAGGATTTAGAGTGACAAGTTGCTCCTCACCTAGGAATTGGTGTGTATTAGTAGAGAAAGAGAAAAACAGGCCAGAGAATAAGCAACCTCTGGCTTTTAAGGGTGGTGGAGGGCGCAAATGCTGTACTCATCGGGAAGAAGGTGACCTGGATCCTTGACATCTCTGTACTTGTGAGAAGCTGCCTTTTCTTCTCTTTCTGCCCTTTTCACAAACAGTATTTCTGCTCATGCAAATCTCTTCTCTCGGGCTATGAATAGCACCCTCTCCCCCAGCTCTGACCCAGGTGCATTTCCACACCCGACATCCCTTGCTAGTCCCATCACATCGGTTGTGCGCACCACCAGTTTGCTTGGTTGGTCTCCATGCAGCGCCTGCTGTCAGAGAGCGCGGAAGGACTCGTTCTGCTTTGCCAGCCTATGGGGAAGGAGAAGCACTGAAACTGATCTTCTTGGCGACCTCCAGCTCAGACTTGGCCACCAGAAATCGCACTTTCTTGCCCCCGGATCGAATGAGGTCCACGGCGCTGAAGGAAGAGAAAAGCAAGCCACAATGGGTGGGGGGTAACTTGGGCTCATTCACACATTCAGGTATATCTTGAGAATTCTAACCCCTAGTGGGGGGACAGCTGTATGTGTATAACTGTGAGTACTCTGGGAAAGCACTGCAGCGAGGGCTGGTAGGAAACTTTTCTCTCCGATTTTAGATCCACAATGATTTATTCATACACTGGAACGTCTTCACTTGATGTTACAGTTAGCAAGTGGCTGGTGGGTGTCTTGAGCCTATGCTATGATTTGAGCATGTGCAGACACCTGTTGTACAACATATAGGGAGACCCAGACAGCTCCAGCAAACCCCCATTCTCAGCAAACCAATCAAACAACAGGCAAGGGTGTGGATGTCTGTCTGTCTGTGGCTGTGTGTTGCAATTCTGAAGGAACACCAAAAGGCTACAGAACTGAACCACCTTGAGGAACCCCACTCCCTTCCAGCCATTCTGTTTTTGAAGGTGTGATTGAAAGGTGTGCATCTCAAAAAAAACATAGTGGAAACGGAAAAGGTGCAAAAGAGAGCGACTAAGATGATTGCTGGGCTGGGGCACCTTCCTTATGAGGAAAGGCTACGGCGTTTGGACCTCTTCAGCCTAGAAAAGAGGCGCCTGAGGGGGGACATGATTGAGACATACAAAATTAGGCAGGGGATGGACAGAGTGGATTAGGGAGATGCTCTTTACACTCTCACATAATACCAGAACCAGGGGACATCCACTCAAATTGAGTGTTGGGCGGGTTAGGACAGACAAAAGAAAATATTTCTTTACTCAGCGTGTGGTTGGTCTGTGAAACTCCTTGCCACAGGATGTGGTGATGGCGTCTGGCCTGGACACCTTTAAAAGGGGATTGGACAAGTTTCTGGAGGAAAAATCCATTACGGGTTACAAGCCATGATGTGTATGTGCAACTTCCTGATTTTAGAAATGGGTTAAGTCAGAATGCCAGATGTAGGGGAGGGCACCAGGATGAGGTCTCTTGTTATCTGGTGTGCTCCCAGGGGCATTTGGTGAGCCGCTGTGAGATACAGGAAGCTGGACTAGATGGGCCTATGGCCTGATCCAGTGGGGCTGTTCTTATGTTCTTAAAGCATGGGGACCGCACTTGCTGAAATCAAAACGTTCAGAAGAAAAATAAGTTTCGGTTATATGGAGTGGGGGGGGGGGCAAGCATTGATGAGACTGGCAGAAATTGTACACGAGAACTCTCTATTTGCATAA
Source organism: Tiliqua scincoides (assembly GCF_035046505.1). NCBI lineage: Eukaryota > Metazoa > Chordata > Lepidosauria > Squamata > Scincidae > Tiliqua > Tiliqua scincoides. The sequence goes on from NC_089833.1 coordinate 15,406,915, forward strand.
TTCAACTTTTCCTAGCCTAGAATTTTAGTTTTTGCAGTACAGCTAGTCTTTGCTTAAAGTCTTTTTGGTATAAAGTTGATGAGAAAAAAACAATGTGGCTGAGGCCACTGTGTGGGTGGTGTTTGCGCCTTCTCCCCATGTCTGTGTGGCTTTTCTCGGGACTGGAAAACTCACACTTATTTCAATATTTAATTGTTTCTTGTAAAAGTGTTTTTGGGTCTTTATTTAGAACATTGGTGATGTTTCTGTGACCACAAATACGCTGTAGAACGTAACTCTTGTTTATGCATAACAATTAGCCTACAGTAAAATTGGTCCCGTTATAATTCTAAGTCGTTTTGCTTAAAGTTGCTGTTTCCAATAACCTTTATCAACCACTTCAAGTGCAGACGTGGCTGTACGGAGTACACACAGTCTAGGAAATGGTTTAAAATCAGGCCCATTTCAGGAGGATTCAATACTTTGCTCCCTTGCAAGTTGTCCCCTTGTTCTCTCCCACTCTGACACACTGCTAACTGACATCTTCCTATGGCACATGTAGATCAGTGATCTTGTAGACCATCATTGGGTACTAATTGTGTGGCTCTCTCTGTTGTGTGAGCTGCCCCAACTACCACCAAGACGGACAGTTGCACTTTCTTCCCCTACCTCTGGTAATCAGAGCCAATGAGGCTTGTTCCGTTCACGGCAAGGATGCGGTCCCCGATGGAAAGTCTGCCCTCGGCAGCCGCGGGACTGTCCTGGATGAGAGTCCGGATGTAGATCCCGGGAGAATTCAAGGGGGTGTGCTGTGGGGTGGGTGGAAAGAAGGAAATGGGAGTCAGTAACAGGGTGGGCACAAGAGCCAGACCTGGAGATTTGGCTTCTGAGGAGAGAAAAAAACAAGCAGAAAAGGTGGCAGAAATTCCAGCCTCTTGTTCTTAAAACACAGGTTGAATTTAATCTCTAGCTCTTTTAGAAATTTAAATAACCATAATTTATACGCAGGGGGTAGGCAGTGTTGTACCTAACAGCCCCAATGCCTGGGACAGTGACATCACAATGTCATGTGATGTTGTGATGTCACTTCAGGGTACACCAGAGGAGGAGGAGGCACTGTGTCATCTCCTCCAGATGCCCTTGCCTGGAGCCCCTTTATCCATTTGCCAAGGACCCTGGCAGCCAGTGGGTACTGCACATTCTGTTGCTCTCTCCTGCTGTGTAGCAGCTACTTTGGAGAACAGACTCGCAGGCTGCCAAGTAGCCAACGTGTGGTGTCATTTGGGTGCCAGACTCGTTGACGGGGCAAAAAGCGGCACCACTTACCAGGCCATCGATCAACCCCATTCCCAAGCCGATGGGCCCCTTCTCCAGTTCCACCACAAAGACGTAGCAAAAATCGTCTGCAGCGGAGCTACGGCTGGACGACTCGGGGGTCGGAAAGTCGTAGGGTGTCGGTGAAGAGCCTGGGGCCAAAAGAGAGGAGAGAAGCATGTGAGCCTCATGGGTGCTGGATGCAGTGATCCTTCCAAGCAGGACTTCCTCCTTTGCTCCTTGTCGTGACCCATAAGGACTCTCTAGGAAGTCTTCCAAATAGCACACTCTACAGCTTGCACTGGAATGCCAGGAGCCAAGATTTGGAGGCTCACCTGCTTGGGGCAATCAAATGTGTGTGAAATTCCCTGCAGCTGGAATAATGATGAGAGAGGCTGGAGAAACTAGAGAGATAACCAAGTGGTGGGACACCCCTGGAATGACAAAAAGAGGCCACCATAATGACCGTTATTTGCATACTCTCGCTTTGCACGGGGACTGTCAAGGCTGGAGGTGGCACCGTAAGCCACCTCATGGGGCATGTTCTCCTTCCAACGCATCTAGGCTACACCAGAGCTCCCCAATCTTATAGGGCCCATGATGCTGCCCCCCCATGCTCTCATTGCTAGTTCCACCTGTATTTGGAGACCTCAACCCAATGCTTCAAAGGCTGGTAAGATGCCCACCAGGGCAAGCGGGCAGCCCCTCCCGAGCACACAAAAACTGCACAGAAGCTCAGCCAGCCAACCCAAGCCTAGCCTCTTACCGGTTTTTGAAGCGTTGCCTCACAGTTTCATTGCTGGCCAACGGGGGGCAGACAGCCTTGCGACGCCCCAGTTTGGGACCCCGTGGGCTACGCCCTACTCCAAAATAGTTAAGAGACCCTCCTTGTCAAGGGCCCACAAAGCTCAAAGCCACCTCCAAACCCTAGGATTTGCAACAGCCAGCTTTGGTGCTAGATGCAACCACATCTAGCCAGCAAAACCACAATGCGTAACTTCCAGATGACACTCTGGCTTTCCAGGCTTGACTGCCCTGGAGGTTCAAGCTCACACGGCGCCATTCCTATGCAGCAAAACACCACTGCGTGATTGGGATACAGGCGCCTCCCCCTGTTTATCCGGGATCAAAAACACAACTGGCATTCCAAAGCGTGTTTGTTTAGATGCACACCAATTAAGCTGGAACCACATGATGCACATAGTTCGGAATGTGGCCAGCTTGGTGACAAATCCCCTTTTATTTTCACAGGCAGGAAAGAGCTTCAGACCAAGTCCACACACCCAGGGGTCGAGCCCAGGAGGTGCAGCGTGGACAGAGGGGCTGACAGAACTCCCTTTGCTTCTCCAAAACATATTTTAGATGGCTGTCTGGAGAAGCAGCCAGGGAGCCCAGCCCTTTGCGGAGACGGGATTCATGCTGCTCCAGCTATCCTTGGCAAGCGCTCTGTCCAGCTGCTTCCACCGAGTGACTCAGAGAGGCAAGAGGCTCTTTCCGTATCTACAGCTGTAGCCTTGCAGAACTTTTGGCAATTTGCACCATCTTGGTCAGCAGTTAAATTCCCACCCACCCCTGGTTTGAGGGGGGGGGGCTGCATTTTCAGTCAAAGACAGGCAGGCAATGTTAGCTCTGGCCACTAACCTGCTCCCATGCAAGCCAAGACTTTGGCAAACCGCTGCATGAATGTACAGTGACAGAAAAGACTGTCCCACTGCAGGCCAGAGATGCCATTTTTGCACGTTCCAATCTTGAAAGAGAATGTCCCTGAAAGCAGAAAACTAGCACAGAAGGGAGAAAGTGTTTAACCCCGGTTACTATAGCCTTCTATATGTATGAAGGTCTATTTTTAATCTTCCTGGGAGGCTTGAGTGATAGATTCCCCCCTCTCACATGTAGTGGTACGATACCACTCAGGAACTCTGCCATTTCATTGTGCTGCTTGTGTCAATTCAGCCTTTCCAATGCCCTTAGTATGGGGGAGACCTTCCTGATTTGGTTTCCGTGACTGCCATTTGCAAACCAGTGAACCACAGCAGGAATGGAAAGTCCTGTGCAGAAACTCATGGCGTCACATCCACAGACCTCCTCCCATCCCAGACCATACAGGAGTCCAGATCTACCAGGTGATAGACTTGGGCTCTGCATCAGGAAGTCTGGTAGGCCTGGGCTCTAGAGCCCCATTGGCAGTGGCTGATGGAGGGGGGGGGGATTGACCATTGGTACTGCTGCTGTGCCTATGGGTGAGGAGAGGAGCCTTGGTTCACCCCCCAGATGGGTAGACCTGGCCCCATGGAAATTCTTTTTTTTTTTTAAAGGAGAGGAAATTATGCAATGATAAATATGAGTGAATAGGGCTGAATTTGACTCCTGTAAGAACATAAGAACAGCTTTACTGGATCAGGCCATAGGCCCATCTAGTCCAGCTTCCTGTATCTTACAGCGGCCCACCAAATGCCCCAGGGAGCACACCAGATAACAAGAGACCTCATCCTGGTGCCCTCCCTTGCATCTGGCATTCGGATTTGCCCACTTCTAAGATCAGGAGGTTGCGCATACACATCATGGCTTGTAACCCATAATGGATTTTTCCTTCAGAAACTTGTCCAATCCCCTTTTAAAGGCATCCAGGCCAGACGACGTCACCACATCCTGCAGCAAGGAGTTCCACAGACCAACCACACGCTGAGTAAAGAAATATTTTCTTTTGTCTGTCCTAACCCTCCCAACACTCAATTTTAGTGGGTGTCCCCTGGTTCTGGTGTTATGTGAGAGTGTAAAGAGCATCTCTCTATCCACTTTATCCTTCCCATGCATAATTTTGTATGTCTCAATCATGTCCCCCCTCAGGCGTCTCTTTTCTAGGCTGAAGAGGCCCAAACGCCATAGCATAGTGTAAATTAGATGTGTTTGTACACCAGTGTGTTTCACAACTGATATCAGGTATTTGCCCTGTTACTGAAGGGCTTCAATCAAAGTGGATTACAAAGTCTAGTCCCTTACTGTAAACATTATGCCAATGGTTCATTTTTAATTACCGGGGGGGGGGAGGGGAGAGGAGTGAATGCAAACAATTCCAGAGGTGCAAGTGGCCCTAAAACAATGAACATTGCCCTCTTGGCGCATAAAATGGGCCTAACACTTCGGGAAAAAAACTTTGGGGAACAAACTCTCAGCTCTCTACTTTCCATAGAAAAAAATTCAGAAAAAAATTGGTGAGGGAGCTTTTTTTTTTTTTGAAGTCCCACTTCTGGCCAGTGGTGTACAAATGCAACCATGGTAGATCACCCCCAAACCAGGTGTGGTCCACACACACCCTCACACCACCTAGTGACACCACTGTGCGTTTTTCTATTTTACAATTTGCCCTGTGAGCTTTGGAAATTTTTAGTTGGCAACCTTCAGTCTCGAAAAACTCTGGTATCGCGCTCTGAATGGTGGTTCTGGCACAGCGTCTAGTGTGGCTGAAAAGGCCGATTCAGGAGTGACAATCCCTTCCACACCGGGAGCAAGTGCAGTCTGTCCCTGGTCTGTCTCCCTGGCTATGGGCCTTCCTTCTTTGCCTCTTTGCCCCAGTCTGTTGGCCAAGTCTCTCTTCAAACTGGGAAAGGCCATGCTGCACAGCCTGCCTCCAAGCAGGCCGCTCAGAGGCCAGGGTTTCCCACTTGTTGAGGTCCATTCCTAAGGCCTTCAGATCCCTCTTGCAGATGTCCTTGTATCACAGCTGTGGTCTACCTGTAGGGCACTTTCCCTGCACGAGCTTTGGAAAACCAGTTTATAAAATATATCTAAAAGCAGTGTGTCTTTCTGGCTATGAATACAGAAGAAAGAGGGGTTTGGACACCCCATCTTTACCACCCAAGATCTATACTGCCTTAACATTTTGCCCAGGAGGTTGTCTCCCACCTGCAGGGCCCCGCCATGCTGTTCAAGATGGCACAGCAATAGACTCTCCCACTCCAGCAGCCCTGCGTGTACCACTTAGATGCCTAGTATCACCTCTGGAGAAAACTAACCACTACCAGTCCTGACCCCAAGAAGGTGCACCCTTACCTTCTGGGGTTGTGGTTTTGGCACCACTGAGTCCATTCCTTCGCGGGTCCGTCGCGGCTTTCCCAGGGATCTCTGGAGTCAGTTCGAGACTCATCTGGTCAAAGGTGAGAGGCGTGTTTGGCGGGGTCAGCAAGCAGGAGGGGTCTGCCGTGACCACTGTGGCCTTGGTGCCGCTCTTTCCTGGCAACTGGAGGGTCTCCTGGACCACCGTCTCACAAGCGTTGTAATCCCGGGTGGATCCGTTGGTGCCCACAACCTGGGAGAAGGCCCCTTCCAGTCGGGGCTCAGCGCAGCTCACAGGCCGCCTGCGGTGCACACGGCTGAAGGAGCTCCCCGTTGTCGGCAAAGCTGCGGATGTTTCCAAAGCCACGTGGGTGACTGCTTGACAGGTAATCATCTCTGTCTTTAAAGGGAGATAAGAAAACAGGGAGAGGTTCTACTCTTTTGTTTTCTTTGAAGGATGACCACACAAGGATGTCCCTACTCACAACGTATCTGTCCTATAGGTCATCAGAGGGGGGCCTTCTGCCTGCGCTGCCATCAGTAGAGGTGAGGGGGTGGCAGCAAGAAATAGGGCCTTCTTGGTACTGGCTTCTCGCTTATGGAATTCTTTCCCACTGTAATTAAGAACGGCTCTCTCCCTGGAGACCTTTCGGCCTGGCCTCAAGATCTTCTTATTTAGGAAGGTTTTTAATACCTTTTGATTTAGGTTTGATACTGTGGGCAGGTGCTTTTAATGATGCATATTTTAATAGTTAAGCAGCAACTGTTACCTTGCATGTGCTTGATCTTGTCTGATCTCGGAAGCTAAGCAGGGTCAGGCCTGGTTAGAACTTGGATGGGAGACCGCCTGGGAATACCAGGTGCTGTGGCCTTAAACCATAGTCTTTCGAGACTGAAGGTTGCCAAACAACATTTTAATAGTTGTGTGATCCTGTTTTAAATGTTTTAATCATTTTTTAGCTTCATGCTTTTAGTGTTGTTTTTAGCTGAATTGTACTGGTTTTACTTTGTTGACCGCCCTGAATCCCCTTCAGTGTGGGAGAAAGGCAGTAGATAAATCCTGAAATTAAATAATAAATAAACATGACCCCAGCACCTTGGCTGGGAGGGGTCCAGATCTTCTCAGGCCAAAGCATGGGGCAGGGACCCTGACAACACAAAAAAGGACATCCCCGAATGGCAATATAGTACAAGCCAGCTACTTACCAAGCTCTGACTTTTCCAAATGTCTCCCCCCACTCCACTGTCTTTATGCTTTATCCTGATCACTCTAAAAAGCTGAGTCAGGAGAGAGCGGGCAGGTAAAGGTGAGCTGGGATGTCCTTGCAACTAAGATAAGTGGGTCGAAAAACCTGCCTTTCCTATGGCAGGCACCCACTCAGCTCTGTCCAGCCTTGCCTGCCAACTGCCTCGCAGGTGTTTAGAGCCAAGACTGAGACAGCTAAGGGAGTCCCCAGAAGCAGCAGAAAGAAGGAACACGGAGACTTCAAGGTCTTCTGCAGCCATCTTGAGGAAAGAGGAAAAGCACGGAACCACTGCATCCTGGACAGCCCTCCCCAGCTAAATGCATCCATGGGCATCGGTGCCCATTTTTTGGTGTCCCATATATTTGTGTCCCAAGAGATGTATATTTACATTAGACGTACTTTTTTATTTTTAACGCACAAAGGTAGGGTTAGGATTAGGGCTGGGGTAAGAGGCTTAGGATATATAGTCCTGCCTCAGCATCCGTGGAGGTTCTGTTTCTGGAATTTCCTATGGATGCTGAAACCAATGGAGAAACAAGTCAGTGGGTCATGGCACGCCAGACCTCCGAACACGACCAGAGCTGTGCTCGAGTCATGGTTGGAGGGTGTCCTGAGGCCTCCCTGAGACTCAGAAGGTCTTGTAAAACCTCCAGAAGGTCTTAGAAAAGCATTTCCGTTTGGAGGGGAAAAACTAAAAGGGCTTTTCTAAGGCCTTCCAGAGACATTCTGAGTCCACACACAGCCTCCCCGGGACACAGAACACCATCTGAATGTGACGAGAGCACAGTCCCAGATGTGTTCAGAGGGTGCAGGTCAGGGAACCTGCTTTGACTCAAACCTGTCGATAAAAAATCTGTGGATGACAAGGCACGACCTTGTCTGAGATGCAGGTAACTGGAACGCAAGACACCCCAGATTCAAAAGTCCAGGGATGCCAATGAACAGGACACAACCATAACCAAGGACCAAAAAGCACACATTTGAATGTGTGAATTGAAGGGGTTCTTCACCCTTGCAGGACGTTCGCTGTATGTTGCCATTTTGATCCATCACTGTGGATCAAAATTTTGATCCATTTTGATCCATCACTGTGTCCCACCTGGCCCACAGGTCGCCCAACAAGCTTTGTGGCCAGACACTCCATCTCTGGTCCAACACTCCATCTGCTACACCAAGCCAGCTCTCCAAGCTGCCTACAGCAGTTTCAGCCTCCATCTCCTGCCATCTCAGCCCTGCTAAGGAGATTGTGGAAGCCTCTCCTACCCAGCCCCCTTGCTTTCAGGTTAGGGGATTAGAACATTGCTAATCCCTCGCACTGGCTTTCTCTCCAGTGAAGCATCTCCCCATGGGGGCTTGCAGCAGCAGGCCGGGAGGAGCTGCAGACCAAGACAAGGGAAAGCACCACAAGTTCTTAGTGGCTTGATCCCTTCCAGAGCAGTCTGTGAGGAGCAAACAAACCCAGCAGGTGCAAACAAAGCGCTATCACCACATGACTGATCGATTAAGCCAGGCCATGAATCAACTAAAGCTCTCTGGAGCGTACGTCGCTCCTTAAGGGCGCAGCAAAGATGCTGAAGTCTTGCATGTTAGATTGGGCCAGGACATGCTCTACCAAAGCCCTAGCAAAAACATCAACATCTACGCCTACATAACTAAAATTCTGCAAATGCAAAGCTGGCATTCTGTAGCCTGTACAAAACTAGGCACATTTCCATGGTTTTTTTTTCCATTTTACTTGGCAGAGAGATGTCATAGATTCCATATCCCTAGCACGTTGTGGGCTCTTGATCCTACTGGTTATCTTTCCTCCCTCCATTAACATCCCACTGTCCTTCTGTTACAGGGTTCCCATCCAGGCACCAAACAGCTCTCAATCCACTTAGCTTTATCAAAGTGGCTACACCTTGCACCCTAAAAAGCTGTCCCTGGGGGCAGTGCCCAGCTAGGTCTGCCAACAGGGGACAGCATTTCATGTTTCTAATGGTGGGCTTCTGCCCATGAAAAAAATCCTTCTGCAGTTCATCCGTGAGCCTCTAAGGTGCCACGTGCCTCGGTGATGCTTTTCATGCCCTTCTAGAACTTGTTTCGGTTCCCTTTTTCTTTTTTTTAAACATCCTGCTCCGGCATTCTCAAGGGAGCCAGGGCACCAGCGCAGATCCGCCTACGGTTCACCACAGATGGTGCAGAAGGGTGGGGCAGCCAAGTGCCCCCAGTCTTCTGGAGTTTCAAATGTCATATTAAATCATTTCTATCTGCCACTGCTTCTAGTTTGCTAGTTTCTTACTACTTGTTTATTTGCTTGGTCAGTTGGTCTGCTTTTAAATCTACTATTCATTCATTACTTTGGATCGTCCCATTCCCCCATTAAGTATTTGCATAGCACTTGGGTAAAGCACTTGGTGTATTCTCTTGATGCAACCCTTACAAAAGTCTTGTAAGGTAGAACTGATAAGAACAGCCCCACTGGATCAGGCCATAGGCCCATCTAGTCCAGCTTCCTGTATCTCACAGCGGCCCACCAAATGCCCCAGGGAGCACACCAGATAACAAGAGACCTGCAAGGCTTCCGGGAATTGTAGTTAAGAACATAAGAACAGCCCCACTGGATCAGGCCATAGGCCCATCTAGTCCAGCTTCCTGTATCTCACAGCGGCCCACCAAATGCCCCAGGGAGCACACCAGATAACAAGAAGACCTGCAAGGCCTCCTGGGAATTACAGTTAAGAACATAAGAACAGCCCCACTGGATCAGGCCATAGGCCCATCTAGTTCAGCTTCCTGTATCTCACAGCAGCCCACCAAATGCCCCAGGGAGCACAACAGATAGCAAGAGACCTCATCCTGGTGCCCTCCCTTGCATTGGCATTCTGACATAGCCCATTTCTAAAATCAGGAGGTTGCACATACACATCGTGGCTTGTAACCCGTAATGGATTTTTCCTCCAGAAACTTGTCCAATCCCCTTTTAAAGGCGTCCAGGCCAGACGCCATCACCACAACCTGTGGCAAGGAGTTCCACAGACCAACTACGTGCTGATGACACATTCAGCTATACCTGGGTACATCTTTGTTAACCTGGGCACAGACACAGTGACTGGCCCAAGGTCACCCAGGAAGCCTCATGGCTGAGAGGGGATTTGAACCTGGATCTCCCAGGTCCTAGTCCAACTCCTGAACCCCTACACCATCCTGGCTCTCACCACTTCAACCTTCCTTGGTCTTTCCAGTTGTGCCCCCCCCTTTTTTGATCCCACCTCTCAAAATGTTCTGTAAACATTCTTTATGCAATTGAGAATGGAATTCTGGGAGACCTGCCTGGGAAAGGGTGTAAGTTATAAACGTCACACAGATAGTGATGGGGGGGGAGGTTGAACCCGCAGATGCAAGCTCCTCAACCCCCCTCCCTCCCTAGGCTGGCAAGCACTTACCTTCGGGGGTTCTGCTTCCGGCTTGTCAGTAGGGTGAGGGCTCTTACTGCGCAGGCTCCAGAGGAAGTGTCGGATGTAGAGGAGGTGCCGGTAAATGTTGTCGTTGAGATGCTCCACCTCAAGGTCCACCTTGAAGCCCCCACTGGGGAGCACGATGGGGGGATGGTTGTCGAACGACTCCAGGACATCATCTGCCGGAGACCAAGAGCTCTGCTTGCTTCACAATTCCACAAAAGGAGCTTCCCTGCAGATTTGCTCTCTAATTCTCTCTGTTGTGGTCTTTTCTAATTCCAAATCCTTTATCGATCTATGAAAACCTGCTCAGTCCCACTCCAACGTGATCAAGAAATGATCGTTTCCTGCACAGCGTGAGGGGTGCGGGCTCCATTCTGAATGGCTTCCTTCGAGTTCTAAGGAACAGTGGCTCTCAAACATTTTAGCACAGGGACCCACTTTGTAAAATGACAAATCTGCTGGGACCCACCAGAAGTGATGTCATTAACCTGAAAGTGATGTCATGGCCAGAAGTGACATCACCAAGCAGGAAAATTTTCAACAGCCCCATGTAACAAAATCTGCGTCCAGATTTTCAGGCAGAAGTGACTGCCCGGAGCAACTTCCTGCAGAGATTGAAGATTGCAAGATAAGATGCTGCAGCGCAGAACGAAATCTCTGTCCTGCCAGGGGAAGGCTTTTCCCCAATGCAGTGGTCTTGTGGTTTGGAGACCGCTGGTCAGAGGGCGACATAATTCAAGGAGTGCGCAGTACACCAGAAAGAGACCAGGATTTTGCTACTCTCAGCAAAGTTGGCTCTCTATTTCATATGTGACCCAGAATCTCCTGGGCTGTTGCAAGGGATTCTGGGGAATAAGTAGGATGCCCGCTCCCCACTCCAGCCATGTCCTGACCCAAACAGCAAAACACCCTCTCTGCATTCCAGTCCAGCGGGTTTGATGATTGGGCCGCACGGCTTGTTTCTCCATCAGTCTACTGGGGGACTGGAAATGCTTATTGAAAAGGTTGTCTTTGCTAGCGGGAGACGCATTTCCCGTTACAGTGATATTTCAGCCGCTTCCCCCGCCTCGATCCTACCACCTAGAACAGCTCCCCGGGGGGCAATTGGCATTCGTACTTCGAGACAGTTAATGCAGAAGATGGTGGCTGTTATGGCTTCCCTTGGCACCTGTGCAGAAGTTTATATATCAAAAACCTTGCACTTAAATGCACCCCTAATGCCTGCCATTAATCAAAAGATGAATCATATTGTGCAGCTTCTTTATCCAGTTCGGTTGCATTGCTTTGAACTGTTACTTGCCTTGATTACGGTGCAGTAATGGAAAGGTAGGATGTAAATAATAATCATAACCCCAAGAAAATGAAATAATTGCGTAAGGGCCAGAGGGCCTATTTAACTGCTGTGCTGTGACACCCACCAGAGATCATGAACCTGTCCACCCCTCCTAACTTGCCTGGAAGGAGGGAAGGGATGGAATGACATAGAGATGGAGCACACTGATTGGATACCACCGGGTGGGGACCTGACCACTCGTTCACCACCCCTCTCATCCACTGGGCTCTTCTAGGTGGGTCTCAGGGTGCAGACAAGGTGGGTCTTGGCTCTTATGTTTTCTTTTTCTTTTCCCATTTTTATACCACCTTTCATCCAAGGAGTTCAGGGCAGTGTACATGGTTCTTCCCCTCTTTTTGTTCCCCTCACAACAACCCTGTGAGGTATATGAGGCTGAGAGAGAGACAGAGAGAGTGACTGGCTCAACAGTCACCCAGCAGCCCTCCCTGTCTCCTGTCTCCCTCTTGCTCTCCCTCTTGCCCACTTCCCTTGTGGGCAAACATGTCATGCTTATGACTCATCTCTCAGGGTAGAAGCTAACAGGAAGTGGGTTGGAGGGCTGCAGGGCAAAAGATGACAGGAGGGGGGCAATTTGCATACCACGGATAACTGAAACAGCGGAAACCGTCCATGGATGATGATGATGATGATGATGATGATGATGACAACAACAACAACAACAACAACAACACTTTATTTCTATCCCGCCCTTCTCCCCAAAGGGATACAGAGGGACTACTATATATCAAGGGTGACCAAGGGCTGTTGTGTTTGCATGAATGCTGCAGGGAGAGGCTCTATTCTGCTGGATAAGAACATAAGAACAGCCCCACTGGATCAGGCTATAGGCCCATCTAGTCTAGCTTCCTGTATCTCACAGTGGCCCACCAAATGCCCCAGGGAGCACACCAGATAACAAGAGACCTGCAAGGCCTCCTGGGAATTGTAGTTAAGAACATAAGAACAGCCCCACTGGATCAGGCCATAGGCCCATCTAGTCTAGCTTCCTGTATCTCACAGCGGCCCACCAAAGGCCCCAGGGAGCACACCAGATAACAAGAGACCTCATCCTGGTGCCCTCCCTTGCATCTGGCATTCTGACATAGCCCATTTCTAAAATCAGGAGGTTGCGCATACACATCATGGCTTGTAACCCATAATGGATTTTTCCTCCAGAAACTCGTCCAATTTTCTTTTAAAGGCGTCCAGGCTAGATGCCGTCACCACATTCTGTGGCAAGGAGTTCCACAGACCAACCACACGCTGAGGAAAGAAATATTTTCTTTTGTCTGTCGTAACAATCCCAACGCTCAATTTTAGTGGATGTCCCCTGGTTCTGGTATTATGTGAGAGTGTAAAGAGCATCTCCCTATCCACTCTGTCCATCCCCTGCATAATTTTGTATGTCTCCCCCCTCAGGCGTCTCCTTTCTAGACTGAAGAGGCCCAAACGCCTTATGAGCCTTTCCTCATAAGGAAGGTGCCCCAGCCCAGCAATCATCTTAGTCGCTCTCTTTTGCACCTTTTCCATTTCCACTATATCCTTTTTGAGATGTGGCAACCAGAATTGGACGCCGTACTCCAGGTGTGGCCTTAGCATTGATTTGTACAACGGCATTATAATATTAGCCGTTTTGTTCTCAATACCTTTTCTAATTATCCCCTTAGATGATGGGGTGGGGATGGTTGTGGGGTGGGGCTGTATCCTGGTTTATAACGCCCAGAGTCAATGGGAAAACAAGCTAGAGCAATCATGACAAACTCTCCTAAGATTCTTGACCCTAGCCATGCTACAGACCTGTGCCTTACCTGTCTTGAAAGCCGCAAGGCTGTCCTCTTTGCCAGGCTGCCAAATAGCCACATGCCCCACATCAGACGAGGCCTGGTATTGGGTCAAGATGTGGTGCAGCTGGGCAGCGTTCAGGGCCGGGAATTCAGCTCTCAATACGGGCCAGGACATCTAAGCAAGCAGGCAAAGGACCGGATGAGGCTTGTTCTGGACTTCCCCACGCAAGCTATGCACAGTACCTGCCATTCAGCAGAAGCACATGTTTTGGCCCTTGCACATGTATCTCACCCTTGCCCACAAGTCTCACCTGCACCAGCTGGGAATTGGGCATGGCCAGGAGACCTGCCACGCTGGAGAGCTTACTGAAGAACTGGTCGGACAGCTTTCCAAAGCCGGCATTCTGAGCCCACTCCAAGAGAAGCCGCAGGGTGGCTCTGACCCGCACGCCTTTGGACCAGTGGAAACAGCCCAAGGAGCAGCCTGTGGTGGAAAAAGAGACAGCATGAAGAATCCCCTGAATCCCATGGCTATGAGCTTTCCAAATAACAGTGTTGGGGGAAGAGGGAGATTCCTGCTTCTCAGCTTCCTCCCTTTCTCTGGGATACTTTCTGCACTCTCAGCTGTACCCACCCAGAAGCAGCCGCCATCTGGACGCTGCTCCGATCCCAAAGTTAGCTGCAGGTCCTCACTTCTCTTGCTGCTACGACATCCTTTGGTGTTCACTGCAGAAGGTCCCCTTTGAATAATTAGTTCCTGCAGGCATCATATGCTGAGAGACTGTGGTCATTAGGAAAGATTAATGAGCAAATATTTCTTCTCGATTAAGCCGCAGGCAGCGTGCATTTTACTGCTTGTTGTCTCGGAGGAGGGCTGGGCAGCCAATTCCGCAGTACAGCCAAGTCCGTGGGGGAGTCAAATGAAGCTTCCGTGACCAGGGAAGCAAAGTTAGAGAGCTACATAGTTGGAAGGGTTCTAAAAGGCATTCACCTTCCACTGCATGTAAGGAAAAGGTGGGTTTGCCGTTGCTGTTTTCCTGGGATTTGTCCCAAGAGAAAAGCCGGACGTGAAATGACTACTGGTGGAGTCGTGGATTGGACCACAGTACGTTCCCCTATTAAAAGGAATCCGTTCTGTACCTCTCTCCATGCGAGTCTGAAGAATAGACACTGCAACATTGCATGGTTCTTTGGAGATGGGGCTGTACCACAGTGGTAGAGCCTCACTTTGCAAAGCAGAACGTCTCAGTGTCCATCACTGACCTCTCCAGGTAGCACTAGGAAAGACCCTCTGTCTGAAATATGGACCTAGATGACCCAGGAATCTGGTTCCATGGGCATCAGATCCACACAGCAGGGTTCTCAAAGTGTGCTTTGCAATGCTTTAAGGCAGGGGTGCCCAAACCCCGGCCCTGGGGCCACTTGTGGCCCTCAAGGCCTCTCAATGTGGCCCTCAGGGAGCTCCTAGTCTCCAATGGGCCTCTGGCCCTCCGGTGATTTGTTGGAGCCCACACTGGCCCAATGCAATTGCTCTCAGTGTGAGGGCAACTGTTTGACCTCTCGGTGAGCTGTGGGATGAGCTGTGGGATGAGGGCTCCGTCCACTGCTTGCTGTTTCACGTCTGTGATGCAGTAGCGGCAGCAAAGGAAAGACCAGCCTTGCTTTGTGCAAGGCCTTTTATAGGCCTTGAGCTACTGCAAGACCTTCATTCATTCATATAAGTTCATGTTTAATATATTCATTTATGTAAACGTATGCAAATTTATTCAAACTCAAAATGTAAATAATTCTTTTTTTCCCCTGCCCCCGACACTGTGTCAGAGAGACAATGTGGCCCTCCTGCCAAAAACTTTGGACACCCCTGCTTTAAGGGCATTGTGGCACACTCATGGGTGCCGTGAGACGTCCCCGGTTGCCCCTCCTACCTTTTCCCTGGGCACTGCCATCTTGGTTGCCACAAAATCTCACAAGATCCAAAA